>NC_054386.1:38600868-38900868 GCF_017654675.1 Xenopus laevis | reverse complement strand
AAAACTAAGGACTGAATTCTCCTACGGCTTGGGTACACCAGGTGATCCACTTTTATACTGGTAGGTCACTGTGACCCTGTTCTGTTGAATGATGCTTCTTGTTAATCAGGCTTTCTATGCGACAGTATAACCCTAATGCCAACACAACTCAGAATACTGCCCTACCTCATTTGTTTTTCTGCTTGTCAATCTGACCAAATACCGCTTTCCGTACCTCTGTGTATATGATATTGGTTCCTTTATCTCTCACATATGAAATACAGTGTATGTATGGGACCTGTTTTCCAGAATACTCAGGACCTCAGGCTTTCTGGATACGAGATCTTTCTGTAATTTGGATCTTCATACCTTACGTCTACTAGAAAATTATGTAAATATAAATAAGCTCAATAGGCTGATTTTGCTTCCAATAAGGATAATTATTTCTTTGTTGGGCTAAATTACAAGGTACTGTTTTAGTATTACAGAGAAAAAATGAAATCATTTTTTAAAATCTGGATTATATGGATAAAATGGGGTCTATGGGAGACAGCCATTCCATATTTTGGAGGATGACTTGACTAGCATGCTCTGCCTGAGGTGCACCAATTACTTGGCCGGGCCCTGCTTGTCTCTTATATTGTCTTTTTTTTTTTAGGGATCATCCACTCATCCATGTGGACCTCAACGGGTACTTTAGGTTCAAAAAACACCTGCCTTTGTGGTCATACATTTGTGATGTGTGGGATGTCACTAAAGCCATGGATCAGGTTTTGGCCTGACTCAGCACCTTTCTAGCAGGTGGTGAGCCTAACTTTGCCTACTGCGAACCCCACCCGTGACTTTACGTGCCCCTGTTGAGGCATCTGCCTGCCCCATTCCCTCATCCTATTTCATTTATTATGTATCCATGAACAGAAAGCAGGATAAATACCTGCAGGGTCAGTCGGACTGTAGCTTTGGGGGCCCACCGGTATTTAAGGGCCCTTCAGTTAGTCCCCATGGCCCCCTCCCGACCTCTAATTCCCATCCCCGACATGCACCGTGGTGGAGGATGTGGCCTTTGGGGGCAGCCAGGGGGACAGGCCAACAGGGGTTGGGGCCCACCAGGTTTTTTTCCCAATATCCCACCGTCCCCGTATCCCACATGGTTGGATAAATTCATAGCCAGCTTTATGTATAACTACCTTCCAGAACACATTTTAAGATAAATAACATGCTTTTTCCCTATATAATACCCCAGAACACATAACATGTTTAATGCATCTGCATTTTTTAGGTTCTGTAGCTCCAGTAAACATAGCAGCTTCAATAATATGCCAGTTATTATGCCCTTTGTGTTACAGGAATTTATCAGTGTTGATTTAGTGTGGCTTAGCACCCAAGCATTCATTAAAATCCTCCTATGCGGGTGAGTTTCATTAACTACATGGTATATTCTCCTTTTCTTATTTCTCTCAGTATGTTGGTGTGGGGGGTGCAGTGATTTTTCAGAACTGCCTTCTAATCTTTGCTTTTCTGTGAAATGAAGACATCCCGCCATACTGTGTAGTGTATGAACCGATTTCTAGACTCTAATTCTCTTGAATATCTCTCGGAGATATTCTAGGGCTACAGCTCCCCCTGCCTATGTTTCAGAGCAAGGTCTTGCCCAGGCAGATTTGGGTTGTTAGAAATACACAGACTGAAATGCACATGCTTAGATACTTTGCGTGTGTGTATAACTACTGTGTGTGTGTGTGTGTGTGTGTGTGTGTGTGTGTGTGTGTATGTATGTATGTATGTGTGTATATATATATATATATATATATATATATATATATATATATACGCAGACCCATATAGAACTGATTCATTCTGCATGATTTTCTTCATTAAGTGGAATGCCCTATGTAATACTGAATATTCAGGCTATTAAAAATGAAACTGTGCTTGGTATGACCTTAAAAATAGCACTTGTGTTATTGCAATAAAATTTAAATTTAATAATACATGTTATTGCCTCACAATTACCACTCACTCCCCAATACTATGCACTTTGGGGAAGTGATATCAAACATAAATGGATATTAGAAGTCACCTAGGAGTTCCACGGTCGTATAAAAGCCCAAGGCTTCAGGCATCAGATCAAAATCCAACTTTCCAGAATCTAAATTGGATATGTAACTTTGTTAACCTTCTCGTTGTTTTATCCACTTTGCAGAAATATCATCATTCCCTTGTGCCGTGTAGGTCCTGCAACACAACCTGCTTTGGTAGGCTGTGCTGCTGAAGCCAAGACAAAACTCTTATAAAAAGCTGACAAATATGATCCTGGCATACAATAAAAATGATATGCATTTTATTGCTTAAAATTATTAATTATTGCTGATATAAATTAACTGTTAGATCCTGTAATGTATATGACATTTAAATATTACATGTTTCCTCTGAACAGGTCTCTTTCAGCTGCAGGGGTTTGTTTTCCCTATTGTTACACCCATTTCTGTTATCATTGGGCCACAACACTGATCCTGTTTCAGGTGCAATTATACAGGGTCAGACTGGTGGGTGCAGGGCTCACTGGGGTTGCCGCCCCAGGGGCCCCTGCACCAGCTAAGGGGCCCCCACTGCGCCCCATACCCCCTACAGTGGCTGCTGCTACCCGCCATACTCCCTCCCCAAGCAAGTAAATGAAACTTACCTTCAGCATGTCGGGGAAGGGAGAACAACGGCCTGGGGGATCGCCAGAGGGGATCGGGTCTGGGCTGGCTGGTCCACCCGTTTTTCTCCCAGTGTCCCACCGGCCCAGTCCAACCCTGCAATTATGCTCTGATTGGCTGAAAGAAAACAGAATCCATCCACTAACATAACCAAATTATACAAGTGTCCCACATGGGACTTTCCAAAATCAGCTTCTATGTTGTCATCTTACTCAAAATATATTATATATGTATTTCCCCCTCTTTGTTTGCCTACTGGACTTTGAATGTTTTTGGCAGTATAGGGCCATTTATAGATCCATACAGCACAAGGGGATGATAATCACTCTGCAAAGTGGATAAAGCAATGAGAAGGTTAACAAGGTTACATTTCCAAGTTAGATTCCGAGTCGGCAACTTGGGTTTTGATCTCACGCCAGCAACTCTGACGGAAGACTCTTGGCCAAGAAATGTAATATTTCTTGATTTAAAAGAGGAGTGACAGAGAACACCTTAGTCAAGGGATGTTAGGGTGGAAATAGAAAGAGAGACATGACTTTGGCCTTTGAAGTCAAAAGGATAACGCTCATCTGAAATCTCATGTACTGACATGATTGTCAGTTCTTGCTTGAAAAAGAGTGTGTGCATGTCTTGTCTGCCTCTGTGATAGCCAAGGCAACCTGAGAAAAGCTGTAGGATTCTCATTACACGTCAGCACTTTCATACTTTCTCCTGATTTACAAACTGATTCATTCCTCGGATGTTTGTGTTTTCTCTGTGTGGATTGTGCTCAGTCACTTGCTTGAGGCCAATCGATATTTCATTTGTTATATCCAGTTTCAAAGTATGTAAATGTTAACACATTTTATCCTATAACCATTGAGTTATATTCTAGTCTTTACTATTGCACTCTACACACTGTATTACTGGTATGGGATCCCTCATCCAAAAAGCTCTGCTTACAGAAAGGCCATCTCCCATAAAGGGTTGGTTCACCTTTAAAATAACATTTAATATATTATAGAATGGCTACTTTTATGCAGCTTATCAATTGGTATTTGTTTTATATATAGTTTTTGAATGTTTCCCTTCTTCTTCTGACTCTTTCCAACTTTCAATTAGAGGTCACTCACCTAAAAACAAATGCTCTGTAACTACAAATGTATTGCTATTGCTAAATTTTTTACTCATCTTTCTATTCAGGCCTCTCATATTGATATTCCAGTCTCTTATTCAAATCAGTGCATGGTTGCTATGGTAATTTGAATCCTAGAAACCAGTTTGCAGAAAATGGGAATGCTGCTAAGTAACTCAAAAAACACTAATAATAAAGAATTGAAAACCAAATGCAAATTGTTTCAGAATATAACTCTCTTTGTCATGCTATATGTTATTTTTAAAGGTGAACAACCCCTTTAAGCAAATCATTTTCATTTTTGAAAAATTACTTAATGTTTCAAAAAATAAATAAACAATACCTGTACTTGATCCTAACTGAGTTGCATGAATCCATATTGGTGGCAAAACAACCTTTTTTTTTAAGGTAATGCTTTATTTGTTTTCAAGAACATTCACAAACAATAAACAATTATATTACAATTGTTGTAGTAGCTTTACATTATGTCTCATCTTTGCTCCCAAAACAACCTTGTTGATTGATTTGTAGCTGACTTAGGATATGAAGATCCAAACTACACAAAGACCCCTTACCTGCTATAACCCCAGGTCCCAAGCATTGCAGATGATAGATACTATATCTGTACAATGTATATGGTCAAAAACATGATCTTGTCATTAAATATAATTATATTGTCATATAAACTGTGTTGTGCACTGTGATCTTTTATAGATCTAGGTTATCAGGGCTGTCCGATCTGGGTACACAAATTAAGCCCCCCCCCCCTTTTCACGTTTTTGTACCAAATTATTTTTCATCACATATCTAATAAGTACTGAAGGCATACTTTTATAGAAACATTTTCCACCTCCAAAGTCATCTAATGCTTAGGTTCTGCCTGCAACTGAAAACAGGTCTGTTTAATTTACCCCATCCTTATTACCCAAATACATATCCAGACTGATTTGCCGGTGTTGTCTTATAGACATATAGATACATGCCAACCCCAGGCCTTTCCCCATCAGAGTTTTTAAGAAGTGTACCAGCAGCCCATCATGCTTTCTGCAAACACAAAGATAAATTTTGCCTAATGAAAGAACAATGTCATCCTAATGACAGTCCAATATGCCTTCATTAAAAATATTGAACTCATTCTTTAACACTCTGCAGAATAAAATGAGAGATAAAGCAATTTTTAGGGAAGTTTCTTGCATTTGGACATATTTGAGCCTTTTCTGGCAGTGCTGAGATTTGTCCAAATCCTTAAAATCTGTACTCCAAATCTGTACACTTTAGGACATATGACTAGGGAAATTGCAGATTCCCCTAGTAGGATTTTGCTATTTCACATATATAAATGACGGTATCGATACTGTTAAGAATCCAGCTGAATCCTATGTGGAAGGAGCTTTTACTGCTTACCAGCATATATACTGCCTTCCTCTAGTCCCCAAACCTACAACAGATCTTTCCTCTGTTCTTCCCTTCCCATATACAGTTCTCTTGTCTTTTCCCATATGCAAACTCTATGTTTTTTTGCCTCATTTTTCCATATTCCATGAGCTCTCTGTTTCCCCTTCTATGGAAAGGTGCCATTTCTCCTTAAGTGCGATTGTGGCATTTTTTTTTCTCTCTGCCATATACAGGTTCGGACTGGGCCGGCGGGACACGAGGAAAAAACCGGGGGGGGGGGGGGCCCCGGCTCTTGTGGGTCCAGACGTGCTCCCTGCACAAATCTTCTTGCTGCAACCACCCACCTTCAGTCCAGTCACGACAACACAGTGTGCAAGTGCGGTGCGGGGGGGGGAGGCCCGGTGGAGGAACTAGAGTTGTGGCGAGGGGCCCTGAGACAGCAGCCCCAGCCCTGGGAACCCCAGTCCGACCCTGGTCATGTAACATTTTTTCTCTTTTTGTACCCTCTTTCCATTTCTCTTTTTTTTTCCACTCCCCTAAATACTACCATTATTTCCTCCTTTCCCTATGCACCTAGCTCATTTTTTTCACTTGGAGAGCTTAAAAAGACAGTCAACGGCAAAAGTGCATAGATTACTAGTGCATATTTAGAACTCGTGAGGCAATTACGGGCGACTTCTGAAAACAAAGTGCTCTGGGTGCCCCCAGGCGATTTTCATTTTATCTGGCAGAAGGCAAGGGAAGGCAGATCGGGGAGATAAGTCGCCACGAAGAAGAGGAGGTTTGTTGCCTGGAGACTAATCTTCCTGAATCTGCCCGTGTGGCCAGACCCTTAGGCCACCTGTCACCTTTTCCTGTGCACAATACTATCATTATCCTTGTCCTTATGGTCTCACCTCTCCCTATTTCCACACTTTTTGTCACAAAGGCAAAAAACATTGTACTGTTAATATTTTGTGGTGGACGATGTGGCGTCAGCTTGCCTGGGGTAGGCACAAGCCTTTTCTCAGCTCTACATTGATTTTTCACAGCCCTAATTGCCTTCCCTGTCTGCTCCATTTGCTCTCCATTGATGTTACTCATTGTGTATCTTCTGTTTGAGGAGAGCAGCCGTGCAGCAACAATGCAAGTTACCACAATGTAGTATTTCAGGTTATTTGAGGGAAGATTGTCCTAAAGAAGCCTTGAAGCTGGGCATCTAGCCAAATCAAAAATGTACTTGTACCATGTCATCTCTTTGACAGCCTGAAATATGGTTGCCACATCAACGTTTCCATAGAACACTTAAATCTATGTCACAGGGCAGCCAGTTCCCGGACTACAACCTTAGTATGATTGGTAGCCGTAAAAGCATGACCGCAAATATACATTTTTTTGTGTGAAATTAAGAAAATTTTATTTTAAGCAACTTCCCAATATACATAAATTAAAAATTGTAATAATCCTTAAGTTAATTGTAAATTAAATTCCTATTGGAAACAGTTGGGGGTCATTTACAACTCGAAGGAAGGGTTTGGCCACCTTAAGACACTGATGCAGCCTGTGCCTCCTGCCGCTTCTTACCTTATACCTCTTAATGACAAAAAAGGTATAGGATGGGACAGGGGGGATGCTTATGTGCCCCCCCCCCTCCTGTCATCACACAGTGCTGATTAACACAGCCTATACATATACTGGGCCTCATGCCTGTAATGCCCAATGGGTTCTGGTGCAAAGTTTGACCAGGACCCATTCTTGTCAACACCTTCCTAACTGTTGTCCCCAAACAATAAAGTGCTTAATCACTAAGGGGCACATTTACAAAGCTCGAGTGAAGGATTCGAATAAAAAAAACTTCGAATTTCGAAGTGTTTTTTGGGCTACTTCGACCATCGAATGGGCTACTTCGACCTTCGACTACTACTTCGACTTCGAATCGAACGATTCGAACTAAAAATCGTTCGACTATTCGACCATTCGATAGTCGAAGTACTGTCTCTTTAAGAAAAACTTCGACCCCCTACTTCGGCAGCTAAAAGCTACCGAAGTCAATGTTAGCCTATGGGGAAGGTCCCCCATAGGCTTGCCTGAGATTTTTTGATCGAAGGATATTCGTTCGATCGTTGGATTAAAATCCTTCGAATCGTTCGATTCGAAGGATTTAATCGTTCGATCGAACGAATAATCCTTTGATCGTTCGATCACAGGATTTGCGCTAAATCGTTCGACTTCGATATTCGAAGTCGAGCGATTTTAGTTCCTAGTCGAATATCGAGGGTTAATTAACCCTCGATATTCGACCCTTCATACATCTGCCCCTAAGAGTAAGTCCACCCCCTGTATCCCTGAACTACTGCTTCTTGAATGGTGTATTAGCCATCACTTATATATATATCATGTGCTGAATGGTCATTTTTTATTTTTTAACTGCAAATTTTTAGATTTAATTAAATATATTTACTTAAAATAATGTCTCAGTTTAGCATCTATGCGTGTTTGTTTTATGCATGTTGATTACATATATGTGCCTGTGCTACTATGACTATGGGATTTTACAATATAGGCGGGCATCTTGCACAGGAATGCTCAGCATTCAGCCTGGAGGGTCCTGAACAGTTAGAAAGCCAGGCAGGCTGGTTTAGTCAGCTCAAACTTATTGGAAGTTGCCTTTTGGTTTGTAAGCCTGCAATGAAGTTAGATAAGGTGTTTACTGCTGACACTTTAAGTCATTTGTCCTGGTGAAGGAAGGCCTTTTTTACAAAAACTGAACCTCATTTACTTTGGAACTGTTCAGGTACCCACAGGTGGTATGGAGCCACCCATACGCAATAAACACGTATCTCATTTCCCCAAGACGCATTTCACACTAGGCATTAACAGCCCATTTTGCCCGATTTTATATGAACATAATGGTCTTGTGCTAAATATATAGTTGTCTCTCTGGAAATAAAATATGAATTACTTGTGAACTGGTTCCATAGTTGGGCCGTGGGAATTTCTAGAAGTTACAGTCCAAAAAAGTTTCCAGATGAACAAGGTGCTAATATGCCATGTTAGGTGCCACTGACCTAAGATAGTAGGGATCTGTGAAAATGTCCACAGATGAATTCATTACTAGCTTTCTGGAGTAATGACTCGGTGAGAAAGTACAACCTTTGTTATAAGCTTTATGTTGGGGTACAAATTGCTAATGCTCCTAGTATATTTAGATTTACTAGTAAGAGCTCACGCCAAGTTTCACCCTACTTGACTTTCAAACTTGGTATCCAGGATAATCCATGATTTGAACAGTCATGGATGAATGACTACTTATGGTGGTTTCTTTGGAGAACTTAGGCATTCTTGATAGTGGAATTTCCAGAACCCACCAGCACACCCTGGCCTCTCCAGCATAATTTGGCCCGGTGCACAGTCAGAAGGGATCGGCAACCCCAATTGTAGTCAGCGTAATAGAAGAAAAACTGGCACTCAGAGCTCGATGCATGTGGGCAAAGCCCTGCGTGTTTATTACAATGTAACGTTTCGGGGGCGGGCCCCTTCGTCAGACAGCAAATCACACCACAAAGTGAACCTTTTAAACATTACTTATGCATAAATTAACCCACACATGTTTGGTAATTTAACCCATAGTTACTACAATTAGCAACTCCATTCGTGGATAAAACATCATCAGTGAAAATATCGTACACAAAGACTTCAAAAAAAGTTAAAAAAAAGTCCAAATACATCAGCAACAATAGGCCTACCTGGTGGATCCACCAGGCTTTTGTGTACTTTAGGCAAAAAGTAAATATAAGGAGTTTTCGAGAGGGAAGCAGACAGGCTTCTGGGTAATACCTTACATTATAAAATGTTGTTAACTGATCCAACAATGAAAATTAAAACGGAGTTGGAAATTTTGCTGAATCAAGCGGTGCTGAATGGTATCATAACTGATGAGCTTAATGGTTTATTAATGCGTTCTTTTGTGAAAACTCCTTATATTTACTTTTTGCCTAAAGTACACAAAAGCCTGGTGGATCCACCAGGTAGGCCTATTGTGTCGAACGTAGGTACACTGTTGCAGCCTTTTGCCATCTATGTGGATACTTTTTTACAAGAATTATTACCAACATTAAAATTTTGCCTGGTGGATACTACAGATTTTTTAAATCGTCTTGAAAAGATCCGTTTGCCAAAAAGTCCCTTTTTGTTATGTTCCTTGGACGTCAAGGACCTATTCACATCGATTCCACATGTTGATGGGATAGAGTGTGTACGGGCATACTTAACTAAGACCAGTCACCCAAATTTCAAGATTAATTTTATTTGTACGTTATTGGAGATAGTTCTAACCAATAATTATTTCTATTTCAATGGTCAATATTTTTTGCAACTACAAGGCTGCGCAATGGGTGCTAACATGGCGCCCGCATATGCAAATATTTACATGGATTTTGTTGAGAACAGCTTTATCCATAACAACAATCAGTATAGTCCATTTATCCATAATTATATGAGATACGTGGACGATACATTTTTTATTTGGACTGGGTCTACTGAAAAGCTATTTGAATTTTTGGAGTATCTCAATAAGACGCATGATACCATTAAGTTCACATTGGAGTGTCACGAGACCTCGTTGCATTTCCTGGATGTAAATGTGTCTTATACTGGGACTGGCTTTTTGACATCCTTGTACTGTAAACCTACAGACAGAAACAATTTATTGCGTGCTACTAGTTTCCACCCTCCTGGAGTTTTCAGAGGGTTACCAAAAAGCCAGTTTGCCAGAATTAGACGCATTACATCGAATGACGATCTATACAAGCAAGAGTCTGATAAAATGGTGGAAAAATTTAAAGAAAAAGGATATAAACATACTGAACTTGTAAAAGTAAAAAATGAGGTGTTACAATGTTCTAGAAAGGAAATGCTTAGCAAACAGAGACAAGAAAAAAGGCAGGCAGCTAGGATACCATTCACCACTGTATTTGATTCTAATTCTAAAACCATTAAGAACACTGTGTTAAAGTATTGGGGGGTGGTAAGTGCTGATGTAAAATATGGGAATCTTTTCAGTGCACCTCCATTATTTTCATATAGGAGAGGACGATCAGTGGGGGACCTGGTAAAACAAAAGGCGGTTCAAGGAACCACATTGCAAAGTACCCTTACAAGTATCAAATTACAGGGTACCCACCCTTGCCATAATTGTGGACACTGCAGTGGGATCATTGCAGGTGACACGGTTACACATCCCCTTAAGGGTTCTAAGATCAGGATTAAGGGTTGGTTCACTTGTGATACTAAGGCGGTAGTGTACTGTATAAAGTGCCCTTGTGGACTCGCTTACGTCGGACAGACGAGTAGAGCAATAAAATTACGCTTAAATGAACATAAAAGTACAATACGCAATTACCATCCCCCGATAGACCAAAAGGATGTAAATGAAAAAAAAAAGAAGGGAAACTGCTTTGGCCAGACACTTTTTTGAGAAAGGTCACAGGGTGTCACAACTAAGATGGTTGATTCTCGAAAAAAATACCCCAAATAACCAGCAGGACAATAAAAAATTATTATTACAAAGGGAATGCCACTGGATCTGGGCATTGCAGACAAGGGTCCCACGTGGACTGAACGAGGAATTCAATCTAACTTGCTATCTCTGAGATCCCTTGCCACTTTCAAATATCAAAAAGTTGTTTAAAATGTTAATATGTTGCTTCTCCTCTCTATTTTTGCAGATATTGAAAAATTGAATCAGTTTGTTGCAAAGGGCAAGGTAAAAAGTAATCTTTGCGATAAAGATAAGGGCGAGATAATGTTTCAAGCTTTGGCAGAATGCCACAATGTTTTTAGGTGTTTTAGCTTTATTAACCCTTTAAGTGCCACAGAACGTAGAATCTACGTTCTGTGGATCAAAGGACCAAAGTGCCACAGATCGTAGATTCTACGTTCTGCAGCACTTCCGGGTTTGCGAGCGGAGGAGCGGCTGTTAGAGCCGCTCGCTCCGCTCCTTCACGATCCCCTGCCCCTAGACAACGAGCAGAGCAGGGGATCGTGTGGCCCCTGGGGCGCGATCGCCCAGGGGCCCCAAAGCAGCAGCAGGGACGCGTTTCCTATGCGTCCTGCTGCTGCCTGCGCCGCACTTCCGCCCAGCTCCGCCCCCACATGGCTGATGATCGTTGGAGCTGGAGATCTGCTGCGTGGGACCCTTTCTGATCGATCTGCAGCATCTACCCCAGGTAAGTGTAACATTTACACACACAAAAACACACAAACACACCAACACACACTTATTACAGTAATATACACTTACATTCACACTTACACACACTCACACATAGATTTTTGGGGATTGGGGGGGTCACACACACTCACAGCACCCATGTACACTTGCACACGCGCACATGCGCAAATAACATGCAATTTACCCGTTGTGCACACGCATATGTACATATATGGCTTTGTGGCTTTTTTTTTTTTTTTTCTTATCGCATCGTCTCTTTTTGGGCTAAAAAAAATGTTTTATTGCCGTTCCGAATAGCGTATTCGCTAACCGTACTGTGCAATAGCTTTTGTATGTTATTTTGGTGGTTATATTGCAATTTTGGGTATTTTGGTGCATTTTTAGCCATTTTATTGAATTTTTAGCCATTTTATTGCATTTTCAGCTCTGCATTTGTGTTGTTCACTTGTTTCTGCCCGTATAATCGATTTGGCCCAGCTAAAATATTCAAACGGTAATTCTGGTGGCCGATTACACTAGTGTGAAAAAAAAAAGCATTGATTTTTGTGGTTTTATTAGTTTTTGGTGATTTATTTGCATTTCTGTGTTATTTTGTTTTGCCTATGTAAATTTTATCTACTATATATCCATTTGGGGGTCTCTGTGCGCCACATAGTTTGGTATATCTATGCATATTGGGCATCAAAGTGTTCAGTAGACCCCTGTCATTCATATTTAGGATGTTTTATGCTGATACGTTACGAAATGTGGGGCACATAATGGGGTAAAATTCAAGCTTTGTGACGATTTTCAGAAATTTGATAAAAACCGTTATGTTCAGCATTGCTTTGCAGTTTGGCAGTTTGCTGTAGAAACACTTATTTACCCATTTTGGATTCGTCAGAATGTGTACTTTCTGAAAATATATGGTTTTCTGGGGTCTCTGTACTGTTAGGGGGGTCTAATGTCGCATAATACACACACCAGGTGCTTATATTGCAGCAGCCAGCGCGTCAGCTGTGAAAATGTCTATACATATTGTCATTTGGGGGTCTCTGTGCGCAACATAGTTTGGTATATCTATGCATATTGGGCATCAAAGTGTTCAGTAGACCCCTGGCGCTCATATTTAGGATGTTTTATGCTGATAAGCTACGAAATGTGGGGCATATAATGGGGTAGAATTCAAGCTTTGTGACGATTTTCAGAAATTTGATAAAAACCGTTATGTTCAGCATTGCTTTGCAGTTTGGCAGTTTGCAGTAGAAACACTTATTTACCCATATTGGATTCGTCAAAATGTGTACTTTCTGAAAATATATGGTTTTCTGGGGTCTCTGTGCTGTTAGGTGGTCTAATGTCGCATAATACACACACTGGGTGGTTATATTGCAGCAGCCAGCGCGTCAGCCGTGAAAATGTCTATACATATTGTCATTTGGGGGTCTCTGTGCGCCACATAGTTTGGTATATCTATGCATATTGGGCATCAAAGTGTTCAGTAGACCCCATGCGCTCATATTTAGGATGTTTTATGCTGATAAGTTACGAAATGTGGGGCATATAATGGGGTAAAATTCAAGCTTTGTGACGATGTTCAGAAATTTGATAAAAACCGTTACGTTCAGCATTGCTTTGCAGTTTGACAGTTTGCAGTAGGAACACATATTTACCCATATTGGATTCGTCAAAATGTGTACTTTCTGAAAATATATGGTTTTCTGGGGTCTCTGTACTGTTAGGGGGTCTAATGTCGCATATTACACACACCAGGTGCTTGTATTGCAGCAGCCAGCGCGCATCAGCCGTGAAAATGTATACACTATTGTCATTTGGGGGTCTCTGTGCGCCACATAGTTTGGTATATCTATGCATATTGGGCATCAAAGTGTTTAGTAGACCCCTGGCGTTCATATTCAGGATGTTTTATGCTGATAAGTTACGAAATGTGGGGCATATAATGGGGTAAAATTCAAGCTTTGTGACGATTTTCAGAAATTTGATAAAAACCGTTACGTTCAGCATTGCTTTGCAGTTTGACAGTATGCAGTAGGAACACATATTTACCCATATTGGATTCGTCAGAATGTGTACTTTCCGAAAATATATGGTTTTCTGGGGTCTCTGTACTGTTAGGGGGGTCTAATGTCGCATATTAGACACACCGGGTGCTTATATTGCAGCAGCCAGCGCGCGTCAGCCGTGAAAATGTATACACTATTGTCATTTGGGGGTCTCTGTGCGCCACATAGTTTGGTATATCTATGCATATTGGGCATCAAAGTGTTCAGTAGACCCCTGGCGTTCATATTCAGGATGTTTTATGCTGATAAGTTACGAAATGTGGGGCATATAATGGGGTAAAATTCAAGCTTTGTGACGATTTTCAGAAATTTGATAAAAACCGTTATGTTCAGCATTGCTTTGCAGTTTGGCAGTTTGCAGTAGAAACACTTATTTACCCATATTGGATTCGTCAGAATGTGTACTTTCTGAAAATATATGGTTTTCTGGGGTCTCTGTACTGTTAGGTGGTCTAATGTCGCATAATACACACACACCGGGTGGTTATATTGCTGCAGCCAGCGTGTCAGCCGTGAAAATGTCTATACATATTGTCATTTGTGGGTCTCTGTGCGCCACATAGTTTGGTATATCTATGCATTTTGGGCATCAAAGTGTTCAGTAGACCCCTGGCGCTCATATTTAGGATGTTTTATGCTGATAAGTTACGAAATGTGGGGCATATAATGGGATAAATTTCAAGCTTTGTGACGATTTTCAGAAATTTGATAAAAACTGTTACGTTCAGCATTGCTTTGCAGTTTGACAGTTTGCAGTAGGAACACATATTTACCCATTTTGGATTCGTCAGAATGTGTACTTTCTGAAAATATATGGTTTTCTGGGGTCTCTGTACTGTTAGGGGGTCTAATGTCGCATATTACACACACCGGGTGCTTATATTGCAGCAGCCAGCGTGCGTCAGCCGTGAAAATGTATATACACTATTGTCATTTGGGGGTCTCTGTGCGCCACATAGTTTGGTATATCTATGCATATTGGGCATCAAAGTGTTCAGTAGACCCCTGGCGTTCATATTCAGGATGTTTTATGCTGATAAGTTACGAAATGTGGGGCATATAATGGGGTAAAATTCAAGCTTTGTGACGATTTTCAGAAATTTGATAAAAACCGTTACGTTCAGCATTGCTTTGCAGTTTGACAGTTTGCAGTAGGAACACATATTTACCCATATTGGATTCGTCAGAATGTGTACTTTCTGAAAATATATGGTTTTCTGGGGTCTCTGTACTGTTAGGTGGTCTAATGTCGCATAATACACACACCGGGTGGTTATATTGCAGCAGCCAGCGCGTCAGCCGTGAAAATGTCTATACATATTGTCATTTGGGGGTCTCTGTGCCCCACATAGTTTGGTATATCTATGCACATTGGGCATCAAACTGTTTAGTAGACCCCTATGTTTATATTTAGGATGCTTTATGCTGGTAATGATACATGGACAATACGATGCTGGAAAGTTGAAGCTTTGAGGCAATTTTCAAAATATTTTACCAAAACCGCCAAATTTGGCAAAGCCTTGCGACTCAGTAGTTTGGGGCAGAAAGGCATGGGTACCCATTTTAGATTCTGTATAATGTGTACTTTCCAAAAATATATGGGTTTGGGGGGTAAACATATATTTCTGTGTTTTTACCCCACAAAAATGCAGTCAATGTGTTGATTTTTCATTAGCTGAAGTTACCCACAGGACTATTTGTATGCGCTAACTTCATTTTGGGGCCTCTAACTGCCATATACTTTGGTAAACCTATGCACAGTGGGCACCAAACTGTTTGGAAGACCCCTGGCAATCATATTTAGGGTGTTTTTTTTTGGTGCGTAACGATACGTGGGTGATATGGTGCTGAGAAGTTGAAGCTTTGAGGCAATTTTCAGATATTTCACCAAAACCGACAATTGTGGGAAAGCCTTGCGACTCAGTAGTTTGGAGCAGAAAGGCATGGGTACCCATTTTAGATTCGGTAGAATGTGTACTTTCCAAAAATATATGGGTTTGGGGGGTAAACATATATTTCTGTGTTTTTACCCCACAAAAATGCAGTCAATGTGTTGATTTTTCATTAGCTGAAGTTACCCACAGGACTATTTGTATGCGCTAACTTCATTTTGGGGCCTCTAACTGCCATATACTTTGGTAAACCTATGCACAGTGGGCACCAAACTGTTTGGAGGACCCCTGGCAATCATATTTAGGGTGTTTTTTTTTGGTGCGTAACGATACATGGGTGATATGGTGCTGAGAAGTTGAAGCTTTGAGGCAATTTTCAGATATTTCACCAAAACCGACAATTGTGGGAAAGCCTTGCGACTCAGTAGTTTGGAGCAGAAAGGCATGGGTACCCATTTTAGATTCGGTAGAATGTGTACTTTCCAAAAATATATGGGTTTGGGGGGTAAACATATATTTCTGTGTTTTTACCCCACAAAAATGCAGTCAATGTGTTGATTTTTCATTAGCTGAAGTTACCCACAGGACTATTTGTATGCGCTAACTTCATTTTGGGGCCTCTAACTGCCATATACTTTGGTAAACCTATGCACAGTGGGCACCAAACTGTTTGGAGGACCCCTGGCAATCATATTTAGGGTGTTTTTTTTTGGTGCGTAACGATACATGGGTGATATGGTGCTGAGAAGTTGAAGCTTTGAGGCAATTTTCAGATATTTCACCAAAACCGACAATTGTGGGAAAGCCTTGCGACTCAGTAGTTTGGAGCAGAAAGGCATGGGTACCCATTTTAGATTCGGTAGAATGTGTACTTTCCAAAAATATATGGGTTTGGGGGTAAACATATATTTCTGTGTTTTTACCCCACAAAAATGCAGTCAATGTGTTGATTTTTCATTAGCTGAAGTTACCCACAGGACTATTTGTATGCGCTAACTTCATTTTGGGGCCTCTAACTGCCATATACTTTGGTAAACCTATGCACAGTGGGCACCAAACTGTTTGGAGGACCCCTGGCAATCATATTTAGGGTGTTTTTTTTTGGTGCGTAACGATACATGGGTGATATGGTGCTGAGAAGTTGAAGCTTTGAGGAAATTTTCAGATATTTCACCAAAACCGACAATTGTGGGAAAGCCTTGCGACTCAGTAGTTTGGAGCAGAAAGGCATGGGTACCCATTTTAGATTCGGTAGAATGTGTACTTTCCAAAAATATATGGGTTTGGGGGGTAAACATATATTTCTGTGTTTTTACCCCACAAAAATGCAGTCAATGTGTTGATTTTTCATTAGATGAAGTTACCCACAGGACTATTTGTATGCGCTAACTTCATTTTGAGGCCTCTAACTGCCAGATACTTTGGTAAACCTATGAACAATGGCCACCAAACTGTTTGGAGGAACCCTGGCAATCATATTTAGGGTGTTTTTTCTTGGTGCGTAACGATACATGGGTGATATGGTGCTGAGAAGTTGAAGCTTTGAGGCAATTTTCAGATATTTCACCAAAACCGACAATTGTGGGAAAGCCTTGCGACTCAGTAGTTTGGAACAGAAAGGCATGGGTACCCATTTTAGATTCTGTAGAATGTGAACTTTCCAAAAATATATGGGTTTTGGGGGGTAAACATATATTTCTGTGTTTTTACCCCACAAAAATGCAGTCAATGTGTTGATTTTTCATTAGCTGAAGTTACCCACGGGACTGTTTGTATGCGCTAACTTCATTTTGGGGCCTCTAAATGCCAGATACTTTGGTAAACTTATGAACAATGGCCACCAAAATGTTCAGAGGAACCCTGGCAATCATATTTAGGGTGCTTTTTCTTAGTACGTAATGATACATGGGTGATATGGTGCTGAGAAGTTGAAGCTTTGAGGCAATTTTCAGATATTTCACCAAAACCGACAATTGTGGGAAGGCCTTGCGACTCAGTAGTTTGGAGCAGAAAGGCATGGGTACCCATTTTAGATTCTGTAGAATGTGTACTTTCCAAAAATATATGGGTTTTGGGGGGTAAACATATATTTCTGTGTTTTTACCCCACAAAAATGCAGTCAATGTGTTGATTTCTCATTAGATGAAGTTACTCACGGGACTGTTTGTATGCGCTAACTTCATTTTGGGGCCTCTAAATGCCAGATACTTTGGTAAACTTATGAACAATGGCCACCAAAATGTTCAGAGGAACCCTGGCAATCATATTTAGGGTGCTTTTTCTTAGTACGTAATGATACATGGGTGATATGGTGCTGGGAAGTTGAAGTTTTGAGGCAATTTTCAGATATTTCACCAAAACCGACAATTTTGGGAAAGCCTTGCGACTCAGTAGTTTGGAGCAGAAAGGCATGGGTACCCATTTTAGATTCTGTAGAATGTGTTCTTTCCAAAAATATATGGGTTTGGGGGGTAAACATATATTTCTGTGTTTTTACCCCACAAAAAATGCAGTCAATGTGTTGATTTCTCAGTAGCTGAAGTAAAGTCCTGAACAATTTGGATGCGCTAACTTCATATTTGTGTCTCTAAATGCCAGATACTTTGGTAAACCTATGCATAATGGATATCAAACTGTTCAGTGGACCCCTGGCAATCATATTTCAGGTGCTTTTTCTTGGTACGTAATATAGTTTGGGATATGCGGAGCAGCAAAATAAAACCTTTGAAATGATTTTTCAAAATTTTGAATTTTATTTTGAAAAACCGCTATGTTCAGACAAGCTTTTCTGTTTGGTAGTTGGGAGTAGAGAGACATAGTTACCCATTTTGTAATCGGCAGAATGTGTACTTTTCAAAAATGTATGGTTTTCTGGGGTAAACCTATGGTTTCAGGATTTTTTGCCTTGGAATCTAAAGCATGCCGTTTTCTGCCTTAGTGCTTTCAAAATTCAGTAATATACTGCCGGGAGTTTTTGCTGTACAGAAATCCTAAATCTCCCTAAAACTATACATATCTGGTATTGGCACGTTCGAGAGACATAAGGCTTTCCAAATCAGTTGGATTTTCATCTGTAAAATGAAATATTTTTCTGGTATAAATTGATATACAATGAAAAATGGTAATTTTTCATTTTTTTTTGTTATTTAGCACTATAAATTTTTTTGCACAGGTGGAAATACATGAAAACTCAGGCAGATTTAGAAAGCTCAGTTTCTACCGAAAAAAACAATGTATAGTTTTCCTAGGTAAACTATAGGTTTCCCCTCAGAAAATGCCCCTAAAGTGAGAGAGCACAAAATGCTTAAAAACGGCTGGCATTTCGCGTAACCAAAATGTGAAATTCTGCTGGCACTTAAAGGGTTAAAGGAATGTTTTAATGTTTATACTGAAATACTATTTAACTTTGTTCACAGGATTTGCTCTGTATCGAAAATAATTTTTCTACATTTTTTCTATTTGTTTAAGGTCTTGGGAACTGTATTTGGACTTTTTTTGAACTTTTTTTGAAGTCTTTGTGTACGATATTTTCACTGATGATGTTTTATCCACAAATGGAGTTGCTAATTGTAGTAACTATGGGTTAAATTACCAAACATGTGTGGGTTAATTTATGCATAAGTAATGTTTAAAAGGTTCACTTTGTGGTGTGATTTGCTGTCTGACGAAGGGGCCCGCCCCCGAAACGTTACATTGTAATAAACACGCAGGGCTTTGCCCGCATGCATCGAGCTCTGAGTGCCAGTTTTTCTTCTATTCTTGATAGTGGGCCTCAAACCACCTCAGATCTAATCTTTTCACCACTGTTATACAACTTTCCTGGGCTTGTTCCAGCAACATAAAAGTAGCTTCTCAATGAATGCAACTGAAAATGGCTTGATACAATCTAATTGTGGCCTAAAGGGGTTCTTCACCTTTGAGTTATCTTTTAGTATGATTTAGATGGTGATATTCTGAGACAAGTTGCAGGTTTCCATTTCTTATTATTTATGATTTTTGAGTTATTTAGCTTTTTATTCAGCAGATTTCCAGTTTGCAATTTCCGTAATCAAGAGGCTAGGGTCTACATTATCCTAGCAACCATGCTCTGTTTGATTGAAAGACTGGAATATGAATATGAAAGGCCTGAGTGGAAAGATGAGCCCTAAAAAAATAACAATAAATGTGTAGCCTTCTACAGCATTTGTTTTCTAGATGGGGTCAGTGACCCCCATTTGAAAGCTGAAAAGAATCAGAAGAAGGCGGCAGATAATTAGAAAACTATAAAATAATAAAAGACTAGTTAAAAAGACTAGTTAAAAAAGTTGCTTAGAATTGATCCAATTAACTATATCAATTGACTTGGTCTATCTAAATGTATTCTCGTTTGCACCAATTTTTAAGGCCTCAAAAAAAAAAACATAAAATGATGCCAGCTATCTCGGGCATGGTAAACTAGATTCAAACTTTTTGAAATGAGAATATACTGGGATTTTCTCATGTATAGCCTTAAGGCTGGAAACCGATCACACAGCTGGAGTTTTAGATCTTGCCCATAGGTGGCATTCACTTTTCTCCCCCTTTTATTCTTCTGAGTAGCTGCTCTACAGGGGACCATGTAGAAGGAATTTCACCAAGTCTAGACATGCCTGACCTTAACCCTTGAGCCCTGATTACATTATAAAGGGCACATTCTTACAAGCGTTAACTTCTGAATTGCCAGAGTTGCTAACCAAATACTGTACACTACCACTCCTAAAGCAGCTGCAGCCTTTTATACAGTCTCATATACGGGCATATGTTAAAGAGACATTCCATGAGGGTTAGCCAGTGAGAGACTGTGTTTCCAAATACTTTACAAGTACTTTACCAAATTAATTTTTGGTGCAATCTAAACAGTGGTATTCTAAAACCATTTGCAATTGATCATAATTTCTTTTGCCTTTTGAATTCTTTTATTTGTTCACCAGTTCTCCAGTTTGGAATTTTAGCAGCTATCTGGTTGCTAGGACCCAGTATACCATTGCAAGCAGACAGTGGTGTGAATGATAGACTTGAAGATGAATAGGGAAGGGCCCCATTAAAAATAATTGAGCAATTAGGGCCAGACAGGGCCAAAATCAGCCTGCGGATTTCAGCCCCTCACTGATATCAGACTCCTCATCTGTGTTTACTCCGGTAGCCTTGTGTCGGCTCTGTTGCAAACACACCAGGCAGAAGGAACACAAGTTATTTTGAGCTGAAATCCACGAGTGAGTTAGCACTGGAGCCATCATAAGTCTTCTGGACACAAACACAGAAGAGGAGTCTGCTAGCGGTCGGGTGCTGAAATCGGATTTCAGCAGGCCGGTTTCACACCATCTGACCCTAGCCTAAAAAGTGACAATAACAGCCTCAAAGAGCAATTGCTATTTTGCTGCTGGGGTCGGTGACCCCTTTCTCTGGAAGAATGCAAAACAGGAAGAGAAATACTATAAAATAATAAAAAAAACAATTGAAAAGTTGGTAAGAATAGGTCATTTTATAACATACTAAAAGGTGAACCACCTGTACAATATTATCTGTCCATACTGAAAATGACAAGAATACTATTTTTGTTAATTTAGAACAGGAGCGCTCACTTACAAATATAGAAATCAAGATTTGAACCCCTTGGTGAGGGGGCAGCTTTATAAGGGATTACTTTAAAGCCCCACAAAAGCCTGTGCTTCTTGAGTTTTAACCTGATGCAAAAGTCTTCTTTTCCCTAAAAATCAATACAAGCCACTTCTGATCCAGTGCAGTTAATGGTACAGGTACAGGTATTCATACCTTGTCTACTAGAAAATCATTTAAACAATAGGCTGTTGTTTCCTCCAATAAGGACTAATTATATGTTGGTTGGGATCAGAGCTGGGCCAACCCGGCCAGGCGCCCTAGGCAACCTGGCCGGCCATGGCGCCGGCTTAGTGTGTGCTGAATTGCGCATGCGCAAAAGTATGTGCCAGCGCGCATGCGCGAAACTACGCACCAACGCGCATGCGCTTTAAACGCAAATTACCAGCGGCAGCCAGGAAGACACAGGACTGGACATGGGGTAGGCGAAAGAGCAGGTACCCCTCAGCTTTGCGCCCTAGGCACGTGCCTACTCTGCCTCCCCTAGTTCCGGCCCTGGTTGGGATCAAGTACTGTACAAGCTACTGTTTTCTTATTACAGAGGAAAAATAGGAAAAATCTGGATAATTTGGATAAAATGAGATCTATGGGAGACAGGCTTTCTGTAATGCAGAGCTTTCTGGATAACAGATTTCCATATAACGGATCCCATACCTGTATCTAATTTGTGCTGTGTTCTCTTGGTCAATGTCTTACCCTTCTTCTAATAAAACTAGGTTCAACTTAATGCATAAAGAAGGTCAGTTCAACTAGAAGCTTGTAGACCAGCTTCATTACCAGTTATTTTCATAATATACCATAGACGTATTGGTATGACATCATTATTTTTATATATATTCTGGCCCGCATTCATGTGTTGTATCAAATGATCAGTACTCTACTACACGGAAAATTCTGGATAACCTATTTTTATAGAATAATGTCAAGGCCAGGAATGACCTCACAATAATAGCACACTGTATTCTAAATACAGTTAATGAATAATATTGTTACAATTTTTCAGTTGGAGAGTCGCAGCTGTATGATAAAAACCCTGTTATGTAGCTGTGAGATCACTTTTACTGTCCAAGAAATATTGTACACCTAACCGAAATGTGTTAGCATATAAAGCAGCCATTTCCAGCCATCAACGCCACACTATTCGCTCAACTACAACTCCCACTTTCAAGGACAGCCAAAGGTTAATATGTAAAAACAAAAAGCAGTTAAGTTTAGTTTTATAACAGGCATGGATCAGAGCAAGTGGTGGGAATGCACAAAACCGGTGTAAAATGTACTCCAGAGTAGTAAACCATAGCCACCAATCATGGGGGCCATATCAGGGGCATATCAGGGAGTATATCATGGGGGCCCTAGGGCCCAATGATTAAATCACAACAGTGAGAATACAGACAGCTTTACAGAGGAAAGCATTGTTTTTTGTGGTCCTCAATCTGATTGATTTTTAAAACTGGGGAATCAACATCTGGCCAATTTTTGGGCCAGATATCGATTGAGGGAAGCCTGTTGGTTGGCCCCATACACTGTTCATGCATTTGTCGGCAGCTTATATCAGCCTGTGCATGGGGAGCTTTATAGCCTTGCTGTAATTAAGCAGAGCTGCAATAGCTGATTGGTTGCCATTGGTTACAGCTCGGGAGTAAAATTTACTCCAGTTAGTAATTCCTTTCAGTGTCTCTACCCAAAAAGTAAAATTATTTTGATTTCTTTTACTACAAAGGTCTTTGAACTAAAGCTAAATTAACAAAATATGAAACTTTTAAAATATATAAGAAAATTAAATCTGAAACTCCATTGTGAACTATATATAAAAACATAGAAATAGAGCTTTTAGTGTGTATGGCAGCTATATTTTGGAAGGACAAGAATGGTGGCTGTAACTTCAGGGGGATCACGAATGCCTCAGCATATTTAAACTGAATGCAAATACTTTTTTTTCCTATAATTTATTTCCCTTGTTGGTTTTGTATTTCGGCACTGGATGGGTTAGTTTTTCGGGATAACTACAGTATTAGCTCACAGACATAATACAGACAAATGTGAACCCTATTAGGCTTATGGAAGAGGTTGGAAACATTATAGGGTCATTGCTTGGGGAGTTCACCAGAAATGATCTCTAATTCAGATCAGATGCAGGACTGGAATAAGAAAGATAGCTTGTAACAATGTGTTTATCTCTATTGTACACAGTGAAAGGAATGTATGTGCATGATACATGGTACAGATCAAGGAATGTGTCCACATTATGCAGAGAAGGGCATGTATCTCTATTAAAGGGCAACTGTTGGCCAAATATCTCCAACCAAAGGTAACAGAGGGTAACAGTATTTTTTGTTTAATTGATCCCGCCAACGTTAGGACAATCGTACCGGTAGCTCCCTCCTGGTCAGTGGCGAATCTGGATTGCCCCAGGCCCCCCCCTGCAAAAAATTCTTAAGAGGGGCCCAGTGCACTCCGATCCTCATACTCCCGCCCACTTCATGTCCCGCATATACCCCACCCACGTCCCACCTCCACTCACTTCTGCCCGGCTTGCTTCCCCTTTTCTTGCCAGTAAGAGAGAGCGGCTGGGGAGGAGGGTTTTTAATTAGCTATAGTGGAAGCTGACCTGACAGTATGGGCCCCACTGTACCTCGGGCCCCTCTCCAACTGCGGGATCTGCTTCCTCTACAGTTACGCCACTGCTCCCTGTGTAAGTGTCCTAGCGATGGCGGGGCAATTTTGAGGTGCATAATGCGTTTCTGACTTGATGTGCATAATAAGCAAATTGTGTTATTTGCTCATTATGCGCACGCGTGCACCCCAACATGGCCACTCGAACCGGGAGCTTCCTCCCAGTGCAGGTAGCCTAGTGCAGGCAGGGGGCAATTAAAAAAAACAAAAACTACTGTTACCCCCAACCAGAGTGCGGGCTCTATTAGCCTACACCTTTGCTTGGGGAAATATATTTAGCCAATAGATGCTCTTTATCATATGCATACAATGCACGGAATGCAGGAGTGCACGGAGTGCGGGCTCTATTAGCCTACACCTTTGCTTAGAGAAATATATTTAGCTAACAGTGCTCTTTAAGCACATATTAGGTGATGGAACTGCATTATATGTAGCGTAGAGAATATATGTGCATCATATGCATGCAATGCATAGAATGTACTTGCAGAAGATATATCAAGGAGTATATCTATATTATATCTATATTATACACAGTGCATATGAATATAACTGTTCTATAAAGATAACTATAGAAATAAGTCAAATCAACTGGATTTGCTGTGTTTTTTCCATGAAGACATTTCACCTCCAACTGGCTTTCTCAATTCAGAATAATTTGTAAATCTTCCTTCGATAATATATTTCCTCTGGAATGTTGCTCCAATCAGCATAATCTGTTTATCATAATCCACAATGATGTCATTAAATAAGGTGTTAATTGTATTAGCAAGATTGGAGCTTTGATATTTTATTAAACCTTCCAGGGAGAGGTGCCAAAACAGCACTGTATGTGGCAGACAATAGATGTCGCACCCCTCGCCCCTATTCAGAATTGGTTTTTCAGTTTTTACATATATAGCTTCTTTAACACCCCTTTTAAACCAGTCACTCTCCCAGTCTAGAATCTGGATTTGGCTTCAAACGTATGTCCTTTTTCTTTTGGATGTAGGTACATTTGCTGAGTTCTGACCAGATGAGCTGCCTAAGGCGCAAAGCTGGAGGGGCGCCAGGCACGCACCTTATCTGCCTCTCCTACCCCCTAGTCCGGTCCCCGATTGCCGCTCTGCCTGACATGTGTTGTCCTCCTTTATGCGCCAAATCTTTTTTTCTCCAAGCAGGGTGGTTGTTGTGCATGCGTGCGCAGCTTCTCGTGCATGTGCACATGCGATTGTTGGGCGCTCAGACTGGCAAGGCTGCCTGGCACTGGTCTTCAGGGCCCCTCTGAGATGTTTCATCTCTTTCAATCTTGCTCCAATATTGCTAATACAACCAAGACCTAATTTAATGACATCATTGTGGATTATGATAAACAGATTATACTGATTGGAACAACATTCCAGAGGATACATATTCTCGGAGGAAGATTTACAAGTTATTCTGAATTGAGAGCCAGTTGGATGACTGGTGAAACGTCTTTAAGGAGAAAACACAGCAAATCCAGTTGATTTGACTTTGATGAATATACCATGACCTGGATGAATAAGAATCTTCAGAAATATGTTCTACAAAGAGCATGTAGTGCTGCTGTATTATTCACAGAACAGGGCCCCCTGTTCCCTGGGGCCCCTGCCACTGTGAAGTCTGCTTCCTCTATAGTTAAGCCTCTGCTCCTGGTGTAAGTGTTCTAGCGATGGCAGGGGGCAATTTCAGGGTGCATAATGCTCTTCTGATGTCATGTGCATGCGCATAATATGCAAGTTCACTCATTATGCACATGCGTGCACCCCAACATTGCCACTCAAACCGGGAGCTTCCTCCCAGTGCAGGTGGCCTAACGCAGGCAGGGGGCAATTTAAAAAAAAAACAAAAACTTCTGTTACCCCAACCAGAGTGCGGGCTCTATTAGCCTACACCTTTGCTTGGGGAAATATATTTAGCCAACAGGTGCTCTTTATCATACGCATGCAATGCACGGAATGTGTCTACAGTAGATATATCAAGGAGTATACAGTATCTGTATTATACACAGTGCATATAATATAATGGTTTTATATAGAGCATGCTGTATTTTTCACAGAACATGGAGTGAAATTGTATCTCTATTACACTAAAATTAGAAATTGTATCTGCAATAAACTAGGAGCATGCTGTTTAGCTGCATAATAATAATAGGAAATATCTGCATTATTCTGACTGCTTCCGATCTCTCTTCTCATATATCCATTTATTATCCTCCCTGATAATGTCAGGCCTTGTGCTGCACTGTCGTCAGTTATAATTCTGTCAGTAGCTCAATTCCTGATGTCTCAAACAACTCATCAGGTCCCCAGAAGAGATGTTCTGCCTGTGGAATTTTAGCCCTCGGGAAAATTGTGGCGTTTTCCTTATCTGAAAATGAAAGAATTATGGATTGCTCAAATCTGATGTTTCAACTTTATTGATTATACAGTAGAGCAAAAAGCTGAACATAGAAGCAAAAAGACTGCTTTATTGCTCTACTGTTTTAAAGACCCACGCCCAACCTGGACCCGCTTAGTCTAAACTGTATCCGATCCTGCATATCTGCCTTCTGATGATTTTGGCCTGACCTGCTCTCCTCAGCAATCGCCACACAAACTGGAAGTGACATCACACAGATAGCTTATTCCATCGGGAAGCATAGGATTTTCTTAGTTTACCCCTGGAATGGCTGCCTGCAGTCCACACCACTGCAGTGGATCGGGTACCTGCGAGCCACCCACACAGTAGGAACAAACTGTCTGAGATTATTGCGGGTGTTAAAAACATCTTTTAAGGGGGGCTTCTGATATGCAGAGAAATGGAAGTGAGATTTCCATTTGAAGGCTGCAGATTACATACATGTCCTACTCATTTAGGCAATTTTATTTACAACATAGCCCTTGTAATTTGTGTGAGCCAGTGAGTAAAAATCCAAAGGGTTTTGGCATATGTTGGTGATGTGTAGCCATTAAAGGGTTTGTTCACCTTTGAATTTACTTTTAGGATGAGAGTGATATTCTGATATTCTTGCAATTGGTTTTCATTTTTCATTATTTGTGGTTTTTGAGTTATTTAGCTTTTTATTCAGCTGCTCTCCAGTTTGCACCTTTAGCAATCTTGTTGCTAGGGTCCAAATTACCCTAGCAACCATGCATTAATTTGAATAAGAGACTTGAATATGAATAGGAGAGGGTCTAAACAGAAAGATTAGAAATAAAAAGTACTAATAACCATAATGTGTAGCCTTACAGAGCATTTGTTGTTTGTTTGTTTGTTTTTTTAGATGGGGTCACTGACCCCCAATGGAAAGTCAGAAGAAGAAGGAAAATAATTCAAAAACTATATAAAATAAATAATGAAGGCCAATTGAAAAGTTGAATTAGCCATTATATAACATATTAAAAGTTAATTTAAAGGTGATCCACCCCTTTAAGGTATGTGGAGTAATGCTTGAAATTGTGACGATGCATCTGTATGTCAAGCGATTGCCGATTGATAATAATGACTAATATTGTGCCCTTAAAACATGATGGGCACTAATAATGTACCCGTAAACATGATAATCCTTGGTATAGTCCAACGCAGAAACTCTTGTAATGTCTGTCAGATAAGGAAAAAACATAAACCTACTAGCCATTTCCATCGGAAAAAAGATGGAAGAGGTTAACAAAATTGTGATATTTTCAGTGCTTTCATTTTAACAAAGTGGTGCGTTACCATGGAAACACATTGCAATATCCTAGAAGCCCATACAGAGGCTGGTGATGTGGAGAATAGGGTAAGATAAGAGGAGACCCAGTGCTAGCCTGAGGGGCCGGCCAGCTCGCCAGATGATTATATCTGTCTCCATTCATGTGCATGGTGTAGTATTCTGCAGCGTATTCTAATTAAGTCTGACCTTCATTGTTGACATGTATCAAAATATACAGTTGTGTGCGTCAGTCTTAGATTGTCTGTTTGTATCTGCTTGTCAGGGTGGTGCCAGGCTAGATAAGATAGCACTGCGTGTGTGTGTTTCATGGGTTTTTATGTGCATGGATGTCTCACTATGTTCATGGGTTTCTCAGATTATCTTAGTTTTGTGTTGAATCTTAGGCCAGTGACACGCTGTGCCCTCTAATACAGGTATGGGATCTGTTATCCAGAATGCTTGGGACCTGGGGCTTTCCAGAATCTTTCATTATTTTGGATCTTCATACCTTTAACCTAATAGAAAATCATGTAAAGGTTAAATAAGACCAATAGGCTGGTTTTTGCCTCTAATAAGGATTAATTATATCTTAGTTCGGATCAAGTACAAGTTACTGTTTTATTATTACAGAGAAAATTTGGATTATTTGGATGAAATGGAGTCTATGGGAAATGACCTTTCTGTAATTCACAGCTTTCTGGATAAGGAGTGTCCAGATAGCAGGTCCCATTCTTGTAGTAAGATGAGATTCATGGGATTGGATGCATTTTGATAAGACAAACTGTATTTGATGACTTTCTCTGCTCATCCCCCAGGTTACTATTTACAGTCCTCTGACCTGTTGCGTCTCTGTATTGACTTGGGGGGGTCTAACTAATGCTTGGTTGTCACCGTTTAGTACAGTGCTTCCTGAACTTTGTGGCTGCCCCCCTGGGGAAAAGCTGCAGGAGTAGAAGTTTGCAGGCACGGAAACTAGGCAATTCTCCAAAAATTCATGGCTGGCGAATAAGTTTGCCCACCATCACTGCTTATTTGTTTTTCTAGATCAGGAGTCCCCAACATTGTTTACCCCTGATCCACACTCAAATATAAAAGAGGTTGGGGAGCAAAACAGGTATGAAAAAGTTCATGTTTGGCAGTACAACTGGTTATTATGCAACCAACATTTGCCTCCGAGACTGTAAATCAAAAATAAGCACCTTCCTTGAGGCCCACTGGGAGCAACATCCAAGGGGTTGGTGAGATACATGTTGCTCGCGAGTCACTGGTTGGGGATCACTGTTCTAGATATTCCTAGAAGTTTACCATGAAGGCCAAATAGAGTGAACAGTCATTTCTCGAAACAGGGCTTGAATAAAAAGAAAATAAACAGGTACCATACAGGTTGGCCCAGACTCCTTGTTGTTGCTCTAGTGTGTGGGAATAACTTTCTGTGTTTGTATATCTATTATTCTCTTTGTGTCCTACGAAGTAGTGCTTTTAAGTGAATCAGGTTCTGTGAATCTTATGGATCAGTACTTTTGTAGACTGAGCATTGAGTTTATTTCCAGGTACCAAGTTTATTGATATAATGTGCTTATAGTAAAGTTAAAAAAAAAAGTTTATGAACCAAAGCACCTGGAGTGGAGCTGCAATTCTTGAAGGATCTATGATCTCTTCGAACTAGTAAACCCTTGAACCCACTAACCACTGTCTGTTCACGTCTCACCAATCTCTTTCAAGTCATCGTTTTGTCTGCCTTTTATATTTTGGTTTCAGAGCAGAAAGAATCTGTCCTTTCATGGAGGGCATGCAGTGTGACTCTTTAATTGGCTGCTTGGGTAGGCAGTCATTTCTGGGGTAATCTTTAATAATTTTCAGTTTCTGAGGCATCCAGGAGAGACAAAGTCTTTTGTCTTGTCAGCAGCCAGCTTGAATACCAACAAGACTATCATTTTACAGTCTCCTAAAGCCTCTCAGGATCCTGAAAGTTGGCACTTTGCGTCAGTGTACAGTATATTTGTAGTTTATTCATTATAAGGGCTGTTATATTATATACAGTAGATAAATAAAAATATATATATAAATAAGCTTTTCTATGTCATTATTTGACTCTTATCTATCTGCCCTGATTGTACATGTTCTACATAATACATAAACATCGGTAGAAATATAGAAAATAATATCGGAAGGAAACAGGAATAATACAGGAAATAATTTACAGGTAAGGAAGCATTTATCCAGGATGCTCGGGACCCAGGGTTTTCCAGATAATTTAAACCCAATAGAATTGTTTTGGCTCCTATAAGGATTAATTATAACTCACATCACATACACGGTATTTTTTATTATTACAAAGGAAAAGCAGGTTTTAAATTTTGAATTATTTTATTAAAATGGGAGATGGCCATCTCGTAATTCAGAGCTTTCTGGATAACGGGTTTTTGGTTACCTGTATTGCCTATTGTAAAATATAAGGATAGTTACCAGAGAACTTGATATAAAGACACAAGTCTGAAAACTGAGTACTTTTACACAGGTCATAGAACTCCAAGTTGATTTCTAAAATCCTTATAAAATGATTTATCATACACAAGAGTCATGTGACAAATGACAAAGTACTGATTATAACTGATGCTTTACTAAGCACCTAAGATATAATTTAAAGTTTGTTCATTGTTCTTTTGTATTATGATATGCAGGTATGGGATCTGTTATCCGGAAACCCATTATCCAGAAAGCTCTGAATTACAGAATGGCCGTCTCCCATAGACTCATTTTATCCAAATATAGATTTTTAAAAAGAATTTCCTGTTTTTCTGTAATAATAAAACAGTATGTTGTACTTGATCCAAACTAAGATATAATTAATCCTTATTGGAAGCAAAACCAGCCTATTGGGTTTATTTAATGTTTATATGATTTTTTAGTAGACATAAGGTATGAAGACACGTTATCCAGAAAATCTCAGGTCCCTAGCATTCTGGATAACAGGTCCCATACCTGTAATATAAATGCAATAATTTGTAGAACATCATTAATCATAACATTCTTACTATTGCTGACCTTACACATAAAGGTATCGTTGTATGAAAAGGGTAAAAGTGAAATGTTTAAACTTCACTAGAAATGGCCAACATCCATGGCAATAATAATATTTGTCCAGAACGCTTGCTTGATTGTCATAGAAATGTCATATCTGATGACAATATCAGCAAAGGTATGGGATCTGTTATCTGGAAACCCATTATCCAGAAAGCTCTATATTACAGAATGGCTGACTCCCATAGATTCCATTTTAATTAAATAATCCAACTTTTTAAAAATAAATTCCTTTTTCCTTTTATAATAAAACAATACCTTGATTCAAACTAAGATACAATTAATCCTTATTGGAAGCAAACCCAGCCTATTAGGTTTATTTAATGTTTACATGATTTTCTATCAGGCTTAAGGTATTAAGAATTACAGAAAGATCCATTATCTGGAAAACCTCAGGGCCCAAGTATTCTGGATAAAGCACTGCGTATCTTGACAGCGCTATATAAATAAATGATGATAAATAAATGATGATAACAGGCCCCATGCTTGTACATGTCTATCTTCAATCAAACTTTTTAACATCCCCCTTGATGTCAGTGTAATACAACTCTCTGTGCAGCACCTTCAGACTTGAGAAACCTAAAGTTTCTCTAAAGTAGCTCATTTGATTCCAGGTTTACAACAGCTGGTTTATCTGAAAATATCCCAAAAGATCCCAGAATACAGTTGTAAAGAGAAAGGAATGGACTGATATAATGATATTCCTACAATAGGTCACTAAATGAGTATGAACACTGGTTGTCATTCTGTGTATGTATAAATCAATTTTACATCCCCTAATTTTAAGTTTTCCCTCATTTTACACTCTAATTTTTTGGACTCACCAATATATAAAAGCATAATGCATTTCCCTGAATTTACATTTTCCAGATTTTACACCATTTGCGCTGATCCCCTGAAATACATAAAATAGGGGTTCTATTGTAATGTACATCTGCAAACTCGATATCCAAAAAACTCTGAACGCTTAAATTCAAAAATGTATTAACCCTTTAAGTGCCACAGATCGTAGAATCTACGTTCTGTGGATCAAAGGACCAAAGTGCCACAGATCGTAGATTCTACGATCTCCAGCACTTCCGGGTTCCAGTGCGCAGCGGTTGCATTTAAAACCGCAAGCGCACGTTAGATGCTGGCAGAACCCCCTAGGCAACGAGCAAAACCGGTCATACTCACCGGTCTCCCCACCGATCGTCGCTGGAACCAATAGGAGCGCAGGGCGCACGCAGGGCGCATGGCTGTGACGCGCTCCTGCTGCCCAAATAAATCCAGCCCTCCTGACGCCTCCCCTTTCACTCCTACTGCGCACTTGTGTCTGTTGGAGCCCTCCTGCTGCCTTCCTGCGGTTCTCCTGCTGGTTTGGTCGCCTTGATTGCCTGCCTTGGATTCAGTGAGCTGAACTACAACACCCTTACACCTTTTATTTTACTTGTTTCCTTCTAATCTCTCTAAATTTGGTTTTTTTTTTTTTGAATATTTTTTTCTTCTGTCTTTATCATTTAGCACACTTTTGTACACTCACACACTTACAGGCATCTTTGCCAAGCACACACTCACACTCACACACACACTCACACACACACTCACACTTCTACACTTTTTCTTTCCCCTATACTTCTTTCTTTTCTTTCTTTCTTTGCTTTCTTTAGTAGTTGGTTTTTTTTTTGCTAAAACTTTATTTCTACTCTTGTTCTATAATTATCTGCTTTATTTTATTGTATTTTTGCAGTTTTTTACCATTTTCATTGTTGCTTTGTGTTTTATATCTATTATATTGCATTTTCACTTTTATTTGCTGTTTGGTGCCTTTACAGTGACGTTGGTGGATCAAGGTTTCTAACCACCAATTTCATTCCAATAGCTGTTATTTTTATTGTCTTAGCTGATTTTTATTATATTTTGTTGTTTTATTCTGCTTTGCCCTTTGCTGCTTGTTTAGTGCCCCCAAAAAAGTTTGCCTTTGCAGTGACGCTGGTTGGTCTAGGTTTCTGGCCCCCGATTTCATTCCAATAGCTGTTGTTTTTGTGCTTTAGCTGATTTTTATTTCATTTTGTTGTTTTATTCTGTTTTTCATTTGCATTGCCCTTTGCTACTTGTTTAGTGCCCCAAAAAAAGTTGTTTGCAGTGACGCTGGTTAGTTTAGGTTTCTGGCCCCCGATTTCATTCCAATAGCTGTTGGTTTTAGTGCTTTGGGTGATTTTATTCCAGACTGTTCCTTTGCCCTGTTTGCTTGTTTAGTGCCCCCAAAAGGTTCTTTTCGATTTTGGGCACGTGCAGTGTCTTGTCTGTAATCTATTCTGTAGATTTCTGGAAGGAGTTCAAGTTCTAGTTTTTTTTCTTATATTTTGTTGTTTTATTCTGCTTTGCCCTTTGCTGCTTGTTTAGTGCCCCCAAAAAAGTTTGCCTTTGCAGTGACGCTGGTTGGTCTAGGTTTCTGGCCCCTGATTTCATTCCAATAGCTGTTGGTTTTTATTGCTTTAGCTGATTTTTATTACATTTTGTTGTTTTATTCTGTTTTTCATTTGCATTGCCCTTTGCTACTTGTTTAGTGCCCCAAAAAAAGTTGTGTTTGCAGTGACGCTGGTTGATTTAGGTTTCTGGCCCCCGATTTCATTCCAATAGCTGTTGGTTTTAGTGCTTTGGGTGATTTTATTCCAGACTGTTCCTTTGCCCTGTTTGCTTGTTTAGTGCCCCCAAAAGGTTCTTTTCGATTTTGGGCACGTGCAGTGTCTTGTCTGTAATCTATTCTGTAGATTTCTGGAAGGAGTTCAAGTTCTAGTTTTTTTTTTCTTCTTCTGATTGTTTGTATTAGCAGGGGTTAATTGTTGGTCAAATCTTGCTGCCTTCTTTTTTTTCTTCTTCTTGGTGTTTGTATTAGCAGGGGTTAACTGTTGGTCAGATCTTGCTGCCTTCTTTTTTTTTTATTCTGGTTGTTTATTTTAGCAGGGGTTAACTGTTGGTCAGATCTTGCTGCCTTCTTTTTTTTCTTTTTCTTCTGGTTGTTTGTTTTAGCAGTGGTTAACTGTTGGTCAGATCTTGCTGCCTTCTTTTTTTTCCTTTTTCTTCTGGTTTGTTTTAGCAGTGGTTAACTGTTGGTCAGATCTTGCTGCCTTCTTTTTTTTCCTTTTTCTTCTGGTTGTTTGTTTAGCAGTGGTTAACTGTTGGTCAGATCTTGCTGCCTTCTTTTTTTTCCTTTTTCTTCTGGTTGTTTGTTTAGCAGTGGTTAACTGTTGGTCAGATCTTGCTGCCTTCTTTTTTTTTCCTTTTTCTTCTGGTTGTTTGTTTAGCAGTGGTTAACTGTTGGTCAGATCTTGCTGCCTTCTTTTTTTTCCTTTTTCTTCTGGTTGTTTGTTTTAGCAGTGGTTAACTGTTGGTCAGATCTTGCTGCCTTTTTTTTTCCCTCTGGTTGTTTGTATTAGCAGTTGGTCAAATCTTGCTGGATTGGATTTAGGAGCTTCTTGCTTTGCAGTTGTTACTAGTTTTGCAGTGGTCTGTATTTTTCTGGCACAATGGCCAAACGGTTTTATACCGCTGCAGAAGCAGCTAGGTATTGTGAGGACTCCAGCTCAGAGGAATTTAGCAATTCTGATTCGGAGTATGTCCCATCTGATGACTCTACTGATGAATCAGAGGTTGGTGATAGCAGCACTATTAGCGCAGAGGCTAGTAGTGGCGGCACACTTACTGCTGAAGAAGTAGAAGAAGAGGGAGAGGCTGGTGGCAGTGTGCCAGATGCACCCATGGAGGTAGAAGAGGGTGAGGGTAGTGGTGATGCAGCAGTTGGAGCGCCTATGTGGGGGCCTCCCTGTAATTATGCCCCTGAAATTCCCCCATTCACTGCAGTCACGGGCGTCAAGGTGGACACCACTAACTTTGAAATCCTAGATTTCTTCAATCTTTTTATCACAGAGGCCATCCTACAGGACATGGTCCATTACACAAATTTATACGCTGAGCAGTATCTTGCCAGCCACCCTATACCAGGGTATTCAAGAGCCCAGGCGTGGTATCCCACTACTGTAAATGAAATCAAAAGATTCCTGGCGCTCACATTGGCAATGGGACTCGTAGAACGCAACACCTTAGCTTCATACTGGGATACCACTACAGTCCTTTCCATCCCTCTTTTTTCAGCCGTTATGCCAAGAAACCGTTATCAAATTTTACTGCGGTTTCTTCATTTTAACGACAATGCAGCGGCTGTTCCCCCTAATGAGCCCGGTTACGACAGGCTTTACAAATTGAGGCCCCTTATAGATAGCCTGTCTCAGCGCTTCACAGAGGTCTACTCCCCCTCCCAAAATATATGTGTGGACGAGTCCCTTTTGCTCTTCAAAGGGCGCCTAAAATTTCGCCAATACATCCCTAGTAAGCGTGCTCGATATGGGATGAAATTTTACAAACTCTGTGAAAGCAGCTCGGGCTATACTAGTTTTTTCATGATCTACGAGGGAAAGGACACTAATTTGGACCCCCCCGGCTGTCCCCTTTACTTGACTGTCAGTGGTAAAATTGTCTGGGAGCTCATTACTCCACTGTTGGGCCAAGGTTACCACTTATACGTGGATAACTTTTACACAAGCATCCCCTTATTCAGAACCCTTTACTGGTTGGACACCCCAGCTTGTGGCACTGTTAGGCGTAACCGCAGAGGACTGCCCAAGGAACTGGTGGATAAGAAATTGAAACGTGGAGAAGTACATGCTCTAAGAAGCGATGAGCTCCTGGCATTAAAATTTGCAGACACCAAAAATGTTTTTATGCTTACTACTATCCACAATGAGAGTGTAGTTGTCCAACACAGAAGTGGTGATAGGCCCGCAAAATCAAAGCCACTCTGTTGTAAAGAATATAGTAAGCATATGGGTGGCGTCGATAAAACCGACCAAATCCAAACTTATTACGACGCCACCAGAAAAACCAGGGCCTGGTACAAAAAAGCCGCAATTTATATGATCCAAATGGCCCTTTATAATTCTTATGTCGTTTACAAAACGGCAGTACCAGGCCCAAAATTGAGTTTTTACAATTATCTGCTGCAGCTGCTCCCTGCCCTTTTGTTTGGTGATGTACAGGAGGTTCCAGAAATGCCTGGCAATGACAATGTTGCCCGAATGGTGGGTAAGCATTTCATTGCCCAAATTCCACCAACTCCTAATAAAAGATATGCCCAGAGAGCTTGTAAGGTTTGCCGTTCCAGGGGTGTTAGAAAAGATGTGCGGTATTTTTGTCCCAAGTGTCCTAGCAAGCCTGCTTTGTGTTTCCAACCCTGTTTTGAGGTGTACCACACTGTGGTACACTACGAGAGGGCTTGAATTCTGTGTTGTGTTGGTAGGTTAGGGCTCTCTGGGTTTGTTGGTGGTAAAAGGATTTAGTAAATCTGTATAGTAAACTTGGCATGCTCTAGGTTTTTATGCACATGCTAGCAGTAGCTGTTTAGGTGTGCTGGCAGAGTGATACTTTTCTTTTTTTTTTTTTTTTTTTGTGGAGTGGTTTTTCAGATTCAAGCCCCCCTATTGAGATCTAACATTTTGGCAGGTCCCTACTTCGCTTATAACTAGGTATAGATGTTGTTAATAAAAAAAAAAAAGTTTGACAAGGCAAACAATGACAGTTTTTTTTCTGTATAGTAGTGATCTTTGATTTTTTTATATAGGATTTGGCACTGGGTGAGCAGTGCAATGTAGCAGTAAAAACTTGTATGTAGGTTTGTTCTTAGTCTAAATCAAAAAACCACACTAGCACACGAGACTTGTATCTGCAGGGCAAGCCCTTGCAAAGGTTTTTACTGCCGTGGTGCCACCGCAGTAAAAACCTTTGCTAGGGCTTGCCCTGCAGATACAAGACGTTACTAGGAGGCCACCGTATCCTCCATTCACTGTGCACCGAGCAAAGCTATATACCTGCACAACGGGTGTGCGAGTGTCTACTCCAATTGTTCTTAGTCTAGGCATTCAGCTTTTGTGTTGAGCAATGGTGTTTTAGACCAGTTGTGTTATGGATAGCACTTCTATTGCGCTGGTGGTAAATAGCAAAATGAGGTGCTGGTTGGCGAGAGGGCACACGATAGAACTTGTGGTGCGTGATGAATACGTGGGATGATGTGCATCTCTAATGCTGATGCTACAAGTCTTTTATTTTACTGGCACCTCAAAAGCTCGTCTATCAGCGCAGTTATCTATAGTTTTGTCTGTATTTCTGAGCAACATTTGCATTTGTTTTTGTAGATTTAGGTATCTCTGGATTTGTGAGTATTTCAGCTGCTAATGCCCCAATCCTCATTGTTGCCACCTAAATTCCTAAACTTCTTAGGACACTTGCATAATTTATGGGCCAAATTTACTATGGTTTCTGTTGGAAAATGTATTTGTAAATGTGGTACAGATTTTGTCATTGGCGAAATAGTGTAGGAAGAAGCAAAGGAATTCGTATCGTAACACCACAGGACAGATGGAACTCAAAGACACTCCACTACAATATATCCGAATAGGTGAGTGAAATATATTTTGGGGTAGTAGCACCCAGATGCAGATCCATAAAGTGGTCCCAAAATTCCCTGGGAGATAAATCTTAACTTTGTATACTATCTTTTCCTTTATTTCAGACCAAAGCAGAGTTCTACAATGCAGAATGTGGCCAAAATTCTCCACGCAGTAAAGCATGAATGGCATCTCTGAATAGTTGAAGGTGTTTATTTTCAAGAAATCTTAGTTTTTGGGGGTTATTTCATCAGTAAGGGACAGTTTCAGATGATATATGGATACATGCACCTAAATTCACAGCACCAATATTACGCATTGTCCCTGTTTTGGGATGTTTGGTGGCTGTGTCTCTATGTTTATGCATACATATGGGGTATCATTTTATTCAGGGGGACTTGCAGATTGTTATTGAGCAGGTTTTTGTTAGTTACCATGGAAACTTAGGGGGAAATCTAAGTTTGTATATCTTTTTTTCCTTTATTTCAGACCAAGTCTCGGATTTCTACGAAGGACTGCGGCCACAATTCTCCGTGTAGAAAAGTAAGAATGGCATCTTTGAATATCTAATGAAGTGTACTTTTCAAAAATATATGGTTTGTGGGGGTTATTTAACAGAAAAGGTGCAGTTTAGGATTAGAAAAGTTGAGAACCTCGTATAAATTCGCAGCCCCAATATTATGCATTGTCCCTGTTTTGGAGTGTTTGGTGGCTGTGTCTCTATGTGTATCCATACATAGGGGGTATCATTTCATTCAGGGGGACTTGCAGATTGTTATTGAGCAGGTTTTTTGTAGTTACCATGGATACTTAGGGAGAAATCTAGCTTTGTATATCTTTTTCCTTTATTTCAGACCAAGTCTCGGACTTCTACGAAGGACTGCGGCCACAATTCTCCGTGTAGAAAAGTAAGAATGGCATCTTTGAATATCTAATGAAGTGTACTTTTCAAAAATATATGGTTTGTGGGGGTTTAACAGAAAAGGTGCAGTTTAGGATGAGAAAAGTTGAGAACCTCATATAAATTCGCAGCCCCAATATTATGCATTGTCCCTGTTTTGGGGTGTTTGGTGGCTGTGTCTCTATGTGTATCCATACATAGGGGGTATCATTTCATTCAGGGGACTTGTAGATTGTTATTGAGCAAGTTTTTGGTAGTTACCATGGATAGTTAGGGAGAAATCTAGCTTTGTATATCTTTTTTCCTTTATTTCAGACCAAGTCTCGGACTTCTACGAAGGACTGCGGCCACAATTCTCCGTGTAGAAAAGCAAGAATGGCGTCTTTGAATAGCTGAAGAAGTGTACTTTACGGTAATATATGGTTTGTGGGGGTTATTTCAGAGTTTAGGGGTGTTTAGACTGAAAAACCACAAGTAGTACACATAGAGCGCAGCCCCAAGATTTTCAACTGCAATTGCCCTTCTGCATTGCTCCTGTTTTGGGGTGTTTGGTGGCTGCGTCTCTATGTGTATCCATACATAGGGGGTATCGTTTCATTCAGGGGGACTTGCAGATTGTTATTGAGCAGGTTTTAGGTAGTTACCATGGATAGTTAGGGAGAAATCTAGCTTTGTATATCTTTTTTCCTTTATTTCAGACCAAGTCTCGGACTTCTGCGAAGGACTGCGGCCACAATTCTCCGTGTAGAAAAGCAAGAATGGCGTCTTTGAATAGCTGAAGAAGTGTACTTTACGGTAATATATGGTTTGTGGGGGTTATTTCAGAGTTTAGGGGTGTTTTAGACTGAAAAACCACAAGTAGTACACATAGAGCGCAGCCCCCAGATTTTCAACTGCAATTGCCCTTCTGCATTGCTCCTGTTTTGGGGTGTTTGGTGGCTGCGTCTCTATGTGTATCCATACATAGGGGGTATCGTTTCATTCAGGGGGACTTGCAGATTGTTATTGAGCAGGTTTTAGGTAGTTACCATGGATAGTTAGGGAGAAATCTAGCTTTGTATATCTTTTTTCCTTTATTTCAGACCAAGTCTCGGACTTCTGCGAAGGACTGCGGCCACAATTCTCCGTGTAGAAAAGCAAGAATGGCGTCTTTGAATAGCTGAAGAAGTGTACTTTACGGTAATATATGGTTTGTGGGGGTTATTTCAGAGTTTAGGGGTGTTTAGACTGAAAAACCACAAGTAGTAAACATAGAGCGCAGCCCCCAGATTTTCAACTGCAATTGCCCTTCTGCATTGCTCCTGTTTTGGGGTGTTTGGTGGCTGCGTCTCTATGTGTATCCATACATAGGGGGTATCGTTTCATTCAGGGGGACTTGCAGATTGTTATTGAGCAGGTTTTAGGTAGTTACCATGGATAGTTAGGGAGAAATCTAGCTTTGTATATCTTTTTTCCTTTATTTCAGACCAAGTCTCGGACTTCTACGAAGGACTGCGGCCACAATTCTCCATGTAGAAAAGCGAGAATGGCATCTTTGAATAGCTGAAGAAGTGCACTTTACGATAATATATGGTTTGTGGGGGTTATTTCAGAGTTTGGGGGTGTTTAGACTGAAAAACCGCAAGTAGTACACATAGAGCGCAGCCCCCAGATTTTCAACTGCAATTGCCCTTCTGCATTGCTCCTGTTTTGGGGTGTTTGGTGGCTGCGTCTCTATGTGTATCCATACATAGGGGGTATCATTTCATTCAGGGGGACTTGCAGATTGTTATTGAGCAGGTTTTTGGTAGTTACCATGGATAGTTAGGGAGAAATCTAGCTTTGTATATCTTTTTTCCTTTATTTCAGGCCAAGTCTCGGACTTCTACGAAGGACTGCGGCCACAATTCTCCGTGTAGAAAAGCGAGAATGGCATCTTTGAATAGCTGAAGAAGTGTACTTTTCGGTAATGTATGGTTTGTGGGGGTTATTTCACATTTTGGGGGTGTTTAGATGGAAAAACTGCAAGTAGTACACATAGAGCGCAGTCCCCAGATTTTCAACTGCAATTGCCCTTATGCATTGCTCCTGTTTTGGGGTGTTTGGTGGCTGCGTCTCTATGTGTATCCATACATATGGGGTATTGTTTTATTAATGAGAAGTTTGTCTTTCAAATTGTCTGTGGTTTCAACATTTATAACCGTGTTGTTTTGTCAGATTTACATTTGATCCTGCGTCTAAGTTTACATTTTAGAAAAAAACTAAAAATGCAACAAAAAAGCTCTAAATTTCATGATGCGCTGGTAAAATGTATTTCAATTTTGAGTAAAAAATACAGCACCCCTACAAACCTGAAGGTCTGTTGTTTCTAAAATACCAAACTTGAAGGGATAATTTAAATTTACATATAAGTTATGCTGCATCAACTGTTACATGTGCTTATCTACTTTGTTCTGGTGTAAAATTCTAGAAAATGCTGATTTAGTTTGGGGGTTACTCCTGGACAAAAAAAGTGGGTTACTGATACATATTTGGTATCGTTGGACTTGGCAGGATCACGGCTTTTACAAACACAAAAAAAATGCTCGTAAAATCAACTTTTCTGTGGAAAAAAAACTCAAGATATACTCAATTTTTTAATAATTTTATTTTTTTTTACATATTTCACCCAAAATACACACTAAATCTCCAGAAAAGTTGCAAAATTACACTTGCATGTCAAAGTCCAATTTATAACGAAAAAAACAATATATAATTTTCCTAGTTTCATGGAGGTTTTCCTACAGAAAAACCTTGTTAAACTGAACAAGTACCAAATGCTTAAAAAACGTCTGGCATTTCGCGTACCAGAAATGTGAAATTCTGCTGGCACTTAAAGGGTTAATTCCATGATTATTTATATTTATGGCAAAATCCTATTGGTTTTATTTAATGATTTTTGGCATACTTAATTGATGGTGATCCAAAATACAGAAAACCCCCATATCTGGAAAGCTTAATGTCCCAAGCATTGGTGGAACTCTATACGTGTGTAAATACTAAATGTGTTTCTGGAGATATACATATTATTAGGAATTAGTCAATGAAGGCCCATTCCTAATAAGCAAATGTGGAATGAAGTCTATTTTTATCTTCCAATTGCTATGTTTTCCTTATCTTCTATAAGTTGTATTGGCTGTTTCTATTACTTAGAGCTTGTTTCAAAGCCAAATTACGAAGCAGAAACTGATAAAAATTAGAGGGCGTATCCACTATTAATTTCTCATCTGATGCACTTTTCTATGCATGACAATGGCTGATTTTAAATTGCCAGCTTCTAGGCTGAGTAAACATTTCATCCCAATATTATATTGTATCTTGGGGGCCTCTTTACAGTACAGGTATGGTACCTGTTATCTAGAATACTCAGGACCTGGGGTTTTCCAGATAATGGAATCCTTCCGTAATTTGGATCTTCATACCTTGTCTTCTAGAAAATCATGTAAACATTAAATAAACTCAATAGGCTGGTTTTGCTCCCAATAAGGATTAATTATAACTTAGTTTGGCTCATGTACAAGGTACAGGTGTGGGACCTGTTGTCCAGAACTCTTGGGACCTTGGTCTTTCCGGATAACGGATCTTTCTGTATTTTGGATTTTAAAGAGCACTCTCTGCACTAGTGATGCAGCCCCCCCTGGACCCGCTCCTGTGCAAGAACGATAAGTGCTGGGGAGCATCGCAGGAGCCGCCTCAGGCAGTAAAGGGGCACAGATTTGCCCCTGAGTGGTTTTAACCTGGAAGTTCGACTTTTAGAGGCACATTTATCAAGGGTCGAATTTCAAATTCATCTGAGCTTTTTAAAACTTCCATAAACTCCCATGAACTCGAAATTCGACAATCGAAAATTATTATAAAAATCTAATTTTTTAAACTCGGTTGAATAGGATCAACCTGAAAACTAGAATTTGAATTGAAATTGAAAAAAATGATTTGTTTTTTTTCTATGAATAGAACTTGAATGTCAGGAAGGCTGCAAACAACTCCAAATTGATCTCTGAACATCTCCCATTGACTTAAACAGCAATTCGGCAGGTTTTAGGTGGTGAATAGTCAAATTAGAGTTCTTAAAGGCCATAGTATGATAAATCTCGAAAATCAAATTCAAATTTTTTGAAAAACTAATTGAATTTGAATAACTTCCTGTCAAATTTGACAGTTTTGACCATAAACAAACTTTAAAATTCAAATTTTCAATTCAACCCTTGATAAATCTGCCCATAAAGTTACAAGAGGAGACTTTTTGCCAAACCTTGTTACTGGCCGTGCTTGATAGAGCCCAGGGGCATAAGAGAATCAGAATCAAAATAGGGAAATTCAGTGGGCCATTGATGTACCATTTCAATGAATGCATCAGAAACATATCAACTTCCAAAGTTTTAGGTGGGGCAGCACCTGCAAGAAAAGTCAATACAGAAATGTGTTTTTTCCCCTAAACTGGTCAGTATAATGTGCCTTTTATGAATCTATTGTAGAATGAGAGCAGACCCAGGCCCGGATTTGTGGAGAGGCCACCAAGGCCCGGGCCTAGGGTGGCAGAATTTTAGGGGGCAGCATGCTGCCCAACCACACCCACATTGATTCAAAAACACTGGGGATGCACTGGAGATACAACCATTTTTTAAATTTCCCCATTGCTCCGGTCCCAATAATGAAAATTTTCTCAAATAAAAGGGAGGGGACAGGGGCGACAGACGGCAGTGGGCCTAGGGGCGCCCGATTTGTAAATCCGGCCCTGAGCAGGCCTGGATTTGTGGAAATCCACCAAGGCCCAGGGTCGACTGGGGTGATGAACGGTAGCAGGCCTAGGGGCACCCGCTATGTAAATCCGGCCCTGAATGGGAGTGTTATTTACCAAATGATAACATTCACCTGAATCTGAGCACATGGGTAGCTAGTCTCGAGACATTGAAGGCATTGGAGCAGCCAGGTAAAAAGAGGTGGGGAGGTGAGACAAACAAAAAGGCATATTTACTCTGTAGAGGGACTGGATATACTCCAAACCAGGTTTTATCACACACAGATGGGATCTCAAATAACGAGAAGCAAGAAACGCTGCAGTGATGAACCTGTTTCATAATCCAAAAAATTCACAATTCCCCCCATGAGATCATCTTGAGACAATCTGTGAAAGCTCTCACCAGTCTGGGAGACTTGCCAGATCTTCTTTGTGTAACATGTCATGGCTTTCTTAAAGGGGGGGGGCTGCTAGATTCCAAAAAAATCTGGGGCTCAGGCCTTTCCTCAGCTGAACCTTGTAAAGTAACACGGTGTCCCAGGGATTACACAGTGATAATTGCATCTGTCACTGATACGTTTTAATCACGGCATTCAACAGTGTTTTGCAATCGTGTGGCATTTCAAACATTAAAGGTAATAACACTTAGGGGCAGATTCACTAAGGGTCGAATTTCGAAGTAAAAAATACTTCGAAATTTGACCCTCGAATTGAAATCCTTCGACTTCGAATATCGAAGTCGAAGGATTTAGCGCTAATCCTTCTATCGAACGATCGAAGGATTTTTCGTTCGATCGAACGATTAAATCCTTCGAATCGAACGATTCGAAGGATTTTAATCCAACGATCGAACGAAAATCCTTCGATCAAAAAAAGGTTAGCAAGCCTATGGGGACCTTCCCCATAGGCTAACATTGACTTCGGTAGCTTTTAGCTGCCGAAGTAGGGGGTCGAAGTTTTTTTTAAAGGGCAAGTACTTCGACTATCGAATGGTCGAATAGTCGAACGATTTTTAGTTCGAATCGTTCGATTTCGTTCGATTTCGTTAGAATTCGAACGAATTTAACCAATTCGATGGTCGAAGTACCCAAAAAATACTTCGAAATTTGAAGTATTTTCATTCGAATCCTTCACTCGAGCTTAGTGAATCTGCCCCTACGAAACCAGTTCCATGTAAAATGTTCCCTAAACTAATTGTTGGAACCAGGCGTCTATGCTGGCACATGTTGTTGGCCTGGTGCCTATAAACTAAACTGTCATGGGTAGGGCCATCAATCAGTTGACAATGTGTGGCAGTTTGTTTAATGCTGAGCAGCATAGCTTGTTTCATCTGAATGAGTGATACACAGCCTGCATAGAGTGTCGCATGGCCTGTCCAAGTACTTTCTTTCATCCAGCAAAAACTTCATGCCCATTTGCATCATCTGGATTCTAGAAAAATTGAATGGGGAGAGGAGGGGATGCCCACACAAATGCAAAATACCCAGTATGGCATGTCTCAATCGCGTACAAATATCTAAATGGAAAAAATCTCTGTGCAAAATATGTTTAATGCTCAATAAATGTTTTGCTTCTGTTCTTGTAGTACCGCTACACATTTCCTCAGCTACAACATTCCAATCCCTTGATTCCATCACTAGCCTCAAGATGCTGCTACTTTTACCACTCTGTCCATGTTTACTGCAGATAAACAATATAAGAGCACCAATTTTTTACATATATTCAGTATGTATGGGATCCATTATCTGGAAAACCTGTTATCTAGAAAGCTTCGAATTACAGAATGGCGGCCTTCCTTAGACTCCAAAGAAATCCAAAGAATCCAACCTTTTAAAACTGGTTTCCTTTTTTCTGCAATTATAAAACAGTACGTTGTACTTGATCCCAACGAAGAGATAATTAATTCTTATTGGAAGCAAAACCAGCCTATTGGCTTTATTTAATGTTTTTATATGATTTTCCAGTAGACTTTAGGTATGAAGATCTAAATTATGGAAGCCTCCATAAACGTCAGGATTAAAAAGACTGCTGATTTTATTAGGGATGCACTGAATCCACGATTCATCCAAATCTCTGTTCTTAGTGTTTAGCCAAACCAGATCCGAAGGAATTACATTTTTTATGTACAAATGGTACTGTATTTTTTCTTAAAATTGTTATTTAAATTTGAATGTGCATAATAGGGTTCAGTATTCAGCTGGATATAGCTAAAACAGATTCTGTGCGCCTCTTGATTTGATTTTATGTACTGCATATACATTCCACAATACCTGCCAGGGCCAGGGCCGGTATTACAAATTTACCGGCAATGTAGCTGCCGGTAATTTGTAATACCTAGAACAAAAGCCCTTGGCCCTCCGGCAGAAACTTACCTCTCCTTCGTCTTCTGCCCCTCTTGCGATGGGGCCCTGCCCCTTCCGCATCACGACGCACGCGGCTCTGCCCCTTTTTACGTCACAACCAGCCCATTTACCCGTGGCCACGCCCCTTTTATGTTGCAGGGTTACCGCCCCCATTACTGGCCGGTAATTTTTTTTAAAAAAGGTGGCAACCCTATATTCAAGGGAAGTACAACTAATGTATCTGCCAATCCTTTTGGGTTTATTTAATGTGTGGTTACCAGCATTTGTGAAATAAAAAAGAGGACGCTCTGTCGCTCATGAAATTTTGCAAAGAAAAAAGAAAAAAAAATGGCTTCGGCATCCTTATAAACTCCTGTGTGAGTCCATTTTTTGAAACCCGACCCATACCCACAATTTGACACAATGTTCAAGCTACCCGACCTGCAATAGACCAACTAACCTTCTGACCCGGGGGACACACCAAACCGGCATCTCATTTGATGTTACGTCACTCCGGTGCCGAATCTTCCCAAAAACATATTAAAACTGGAGCAACCACAAGGGTGGGAGGGAGGGAGGGATCAAGCCCCCACCTTTGTGGGTACCCAACCTGGTTAGCCATGGACTGCCTGCACAGCCAAGGAATCTGCCTTTTTGCCCGAAACCCTACCAGGACTCTACCTCCTTACAAACAGCAAATAAACAACGATATGGGTTGAAGAACAAAGAAGGCATAATTAGCAGTGAGTTTGCTGAAACAGCATAAGTTCACTATATGTCAAGCAGACAACGCGATTCACACAAATGACACTGGTTTCTGGAAGCTGACGTCACATGTGAGCAGTGTGACACGTAGGGATTTTTAAAGTGAACGTTTGCTACGAGACAGTAAACGCAGTGTGAAAACTTTGATTTATAACAACAACGTCCAGATGGGGGCCCAAAAAGAGGATGTGTCTGGGGATGTATGGTAACCCTAATTACATTTTTTTCAATGTTTCAGATGCTCTAGCTCGGATTTGTGGTGAGGCCACATAGGCCCGGGCCTAGGGCGGCACATTTTTTGGGGCGGTATGTCGCCAAGCCACTCTATGGGGAGCACTGGGAACGTGCTGCTCCCCAGTGCTCCTGCTTTTACACGCCAGCGCTCTTGCGCCTGAGTGAGGTAGTGCGGGCGGGCGCTACTGTAGGAATTATGTGATTATAGCACCCCCACACAAAGATCAGATCGTATGAATCAACAGATTCGTACCATTTTCGGACCATGTGGGGAGAGTCCCAACATTTTTCGTCCGGCAGAGATTGGTTGTTTGGTCAATCAGATAAGTTAAAAGATTTCTCTGGTAATTAGCTTTTGTCGGACATAACTTTCGTACGATTGCTGTCAGGGGCAGAACATCGACTGATCTGTTCTTTTGTACTTTATTTGATCGGAATGGTTAGTGGCAGGTCGGGAGATGGGGAAGTCCGATCGTATGAATCATCGTACGATCGGATCTTTGCGTCTATGGCCATCTTAAGTCTACTACAAAATCATATAAACATTAAATAAACCCAATAGGCTGGGTTTGCTTCCAATAAGGATTAATTATTTCTTAGTTTAGATCAAGTACAAGCTATTGTTTTATTATTACGGAGAAAAAGGTAATCATTTTTAAAAATTTGGATTATTTGGATTAAATGGAGTCTATGGGAGACAACCTTTAAGTAATTTGAAGCTATTTGGATAACGAATTTCCAGATAAAGGATCCTATACTGGTACAAATGATCATCCCACCTAGTATCCTTGTACTTTAAGGCTGTGTGTAAAATACTGTTACGCAAAAGTAAGGAATAGTTTCTCCAAGAGATACATTTCACTTCTCTATGTTCACCTTTGAAAGGGTCAGATGAAGAAAGCATAGCCAGAAGGAATTAGCCAGTGTCCTAATAACATACGGCGGCTCCTGCTGGGAAGAATGCTGGGTAGGTGTGTATCTTTAGGTCGAGACAAGATCACAGGGTTACTTTTATGTTCTATAAACACCCGAAGTCTAAATAAACCAGACCAAAAATAAACCTCACATCTGCTCAAAGAAGATGTTTGGGTAAAAAAATATTTTCTTATTTTATGCCTCATAAGAGGCTAAACATCTGACATCTGCATAACCCCAAGTCTCCTAATCCTGTCTAGCCAAGGCCTTGGCAATGATTAGTTCAGTAGAGAGCTTTGGGAAATTCGGGTTTTAGCTTTGTTTTCTTACAAGGATATACATGAGACTTGTTAGTGGTCAGTGTAGTGGGGGCAACTGTGTCATTGATAAGCAAATAAACTTTAAACTTATTTTGACCTTAGCTGGAATTCTCTGTATGCTCAGTTACAGGCAAATGCTTTTGATAGTTTCAGATTAATTTGGGGTTTGAATCTGGTAATTGATGGAAAAATTGTGTAAAATTATTACAGTATTTGATATATAGATAGTTTTTTAATGCAATTGCATTGTTAATAAGATATTGATCTGTTAGGATGAAGCCAAGTACATGTATGGGACCTGTTATCCAGAATGCTTGGGACCTGGGGCTTTCTGGAAAATGGATCTTTCTGTAAATTGTATCTTTATAGCTTTCTAATAGAAAATCATGTAAACAAGAAAAAAACAATAAGTTGGTTTTGCTTCCAATAAGGATTAATTATATCTTAGTTTGGATAAAGTACAAGCTACTGTTTTATTATTACAGATAATGTGCGGTCGCTATTTCTAGAGGGGACAGAATTCAGGGGTAAGACTGTGCAGGGGGGAAGCAGGGAGGGGGGCCAGTGGGGACAATGGAGGGTTCAGTTTCCCTTTAATGGAGAACTAAAGCTTAATGGGATACGGTCATGGGAAAAAAACTAATTTAAAGCACATTAGTTAAAAGTGCTGCTCCAGCAGAATTCTGCACTGAAATCCCTTTCTCAAAAGAGCAAACAGATTTTTTATATTTAATTTTTAAATCTGACATGGGACTATCATGTGATATCACCCTCCTCTCCCCCCCCCCGCAGCAGCCTAACAACAGAACAATGGGATGTTACCAGATAGGAGCTCCCTAACACAAGATAACAACTCCCTGGTAGATATAAGAACAGCACTCAATGGTAAAATCCATGTCCCACTCCGACACATTCAGTTACATTGAGAAGGAGAAACAACAGCCTGCCATCCTAAAATTAATGACAGAATCACTTTAACTAAAAAAGTAGCTAGAAATGTTGTACATTTCTTGCACACACTTTCCAAGATGGTGACCCCCATGTGACAAGTTTAAAGTCCTGGATCACTGCTGCTATTGAGAAGCTGAAATTTTAAGCTGATGCAACAAGTTCAGTATGTAAAATATGACATTTCTAACCATATTCATGTTTAGGATTTATTTCTCCTTTAAGCCTCTCCTGAGTTGACAACTCTGCTAGATTGAAGGGGTTGTTGACCCTTGAGTTAACATTTAATATGTTGTATAAAGTAATATTCTGAGACAATTTGCAATTGGTTTTTATTTTTTTATTATTTGGGTTATTTAGCTTTTTATTCAGCAGCTCTCCAGTTTGCAATTTCAGTAATCTGGTTGCTATGGTTCAAATTACCTAGCAATCATGCTTGACTTGACTAAGAGACTGGAATATGACAGAAGCCTGAATACAAAGACAAGTAAAAAAAGTAGTTATAACAATAAATGTGTACATCTGTATTTTAGATGGGGTCATTGAAGCCCTTCCATTTGAAAGCTGGAGCTGGAAGAGTCAGAAGACAAATAAAAACTATAAAAAATAAATAATGACGACCAATTGAAAAGTGGCTTAGAATTAGCCATTCTATAACATACTAAAAGTTAACTGAATCAACCCTACATCATTAGTGTGATTCTGAATCTGATGCACCTATTAAAGCTGTTGGGTGGAGTAAATTTCAGGGTTCCACATCATCAAGTGGCACACTCTCACATGATTACGCGGAAGTGCCACCCTTATATTAATATTCAGATTTCATGGTTCCGTGAGCAAAGTCCATCAATTGCAAATTTGTCTTTTTGTTCCCCCGCACAGGAGCTGCATGTAACAAAGGGCAGTGACAGGTTTCGTGAATTAAAGGGTCAGTCCACTCAGGGCAAAGTGATGCAATAACAATAATGTGGCTGAAAATAGCAAGCTCACATTGAAGCAAAATTATCTCATTACCGCGAGATGTTTTGCGGGTGAAGGGGGTCACCCTCACAAAGTTCTGCATAACCTCCTAATGAGAGTAAAATATTTAATTGGTTAAGAAATATACACCCCTCCTGCGCCGGAGCTCAGCCCCTCTGCCTGATAGCCGGTCCCTCACGCAGCAAATCAGTTAACGGAATTTCCCATCATTTAAAGCCCCCCCCCGGCTCAATGCCAGGTCAAGTGAGGTCAGTGCATAATCTGAAAAGCCATTGAATAATTAAAAAGCTAATTTAGAGGTCAGTCACATCACAGCGGTGTAATTGTACATTGCTTTCTTTAATGACGTTTTAATTGCCTCCTTCAATCGGATCATCTAGTCACATTGATCTGTTTTATTAACTGCGCATCAGTGTATTGATTAAACATTGTTTTGTAGTAATAACAGGGGGCCATGGCTGTCAGGGGACTCGCATTTAAGTGTCGGCCCCACTGGGAAGTCACGTGGCCAATTGGAAGTGACATGTTTAATGGCGTAAATGCTATTGATATGTTTCATTTCCAGCCATCTGTTTTTTTTTTTTTTCTGGGTTCTTTTCAGTGGTATAACTAGATGTTACTGGGCTCCACAGCAAATTCATTTTTTCAAACATGTCCATAGGTTGTCCTGTTCTACCAATAGATATTGAAATTGCTTATTATTTCAGCTTCATGGGGCCCCCTATACCTCCTGGGCCCCCTGCAGTGTCTGCTTCCTCTGAAGTTATGCCCCTGGTTCTTTTCATTTCTTTGAAACAGTATTTTTATTTAGTAGTTGGGTTTCATTAGATTGAATGTGGAGCTCCAGAGCAATCCGTTTACGGCTGATCTCACACATTAGGATTTGCTGACAAACAGTCCCAGTGACATAAAAGAAGCAGTTGGCACTTGGCGCAGGTTGCAATTTTGTTGGCTTATTCTGCGATTAGCACACTGCTTCCATATGCAATGGGGTCCTGTGCTTCCAAGAGAAATAACGGGGCCCCTGTCCCTAACTGCTGCAATGAGATTCCACACAATGATGGCCCAGCTTCGCTTTAACTAAACTTAGAAAATAGAGCTATGCAATAGGGTTGGTGACTACATTTTGTGGCTGTGCCCTTTTTGGTCCCTGACTCTCTTTTAGGGTGAAGTTACTGGTAGCAGCTGCTTGTCACGGCTACAAAAATGCCAGAAAATAACATGCCATAGAAAATACTGAGAATTTCCTCAGCTAAAACACAGGTAAAATTATCACAATTGTCTGTTTTTGTAGTTGTGACAAGTAGCTGCTACTAATAGCGCCTTGTATGATCACTAACTAGGAGCAATAACCAGATTGAGTACTGGTACAGGTAATGGTTCTGTTATCCAAAATACCCAGGACCTAGGGTTTTCGGATAACAGATCTTGTCATTATTTGGATCTTCATACTTTGTCAACTAGAAAACCATGTAAACATAAAATAAACCTAATAGGCTGAATCTGCTTCCAATAAGGATTAATTATATCTTAGTTGGGATCAAGTACAAGCAACTGTTTTATTATTACAGAGAAAAATGTTTTTTTAAAAAATTATTATTTGAATAAAATGTAATCAATTGGAGACGGCCATTCCGTAATTCGGGGCTTTCTGGATAATGGGTTTCCAGATAATGGATCCTATACCAGTTCACATTATTGTTTGACGAACAGGAACTAAATGCAACATTGCAACATGTGCCAACATAACAGCCCCCCGCACTCTCTCATGCACAGCTTTGTCTTCTGAATTAAGGTATGGAGAGTCTGGTTGATGCAGTTGGGGGGGGGGGTGCTGCATAGAGGTCCTTTGCTGAATTAACCTTGCCTTTATTTCTTTTTCTGGCAAAAGTTACAGCTCCCACATTGGCAATAGGCCACTTGTAAGGACCTTGTAGGTGAAAACCTATGGGCCTCCCCTTACATTTACATTAGTGTGCCTTCATAATCCATCATATAATTGGAGCAAGGTACATTGTGTAGAAAGAAACAGTTTATGCATTTTTTTTGCACGTTTGATGAGTTAATTCTTCTTGGGAATCAATAGCACCAAGGATGTAAGGACATATGCTCAGAGATGTTATTTATCTCTGTAATTATTAGGGTGCACCAAACCCTGCTTTTTAGGGTTAGGGTGAATCCACAAATCCAGGGTTCCATGAATTCAGAGCCAGAAAAGCAGGTGGGCACCAGCGGAAATACCCCATGTGCACAATTTTTCAGTTAGACTGGATTCAGGGTTCAGATTCAATTTGGGTAGGGTCTTGAATTTGGACGAAGCTGAATCCTGCTAACAATAGCTTGAATTCAGTTGAATCCTAAACTGATTTGGCAGGGGAATGCGGTAGGTTAATAGGGTGGTTATTGTTACAGTTTGTGCAATTTTGAGCCTCAGTGAAGCCTTGTGAGTAGCTTATTGTGCTCAGGGCTGCCATCAATATCCATGGGGGGCCTCATGCTAATAAATTAGAAGGGCCTTCTTACGGTGGACCCCTATCATTAGTCTAGTGGTCACCTGGGTCCTCTCAGTGGGGGGCTGAGTAATTCTGCTAACAAGCAGCACGTGACTCAGTGAAAAACAATAATCTTCTGTGTACGTATACCCTTTATGTGCCCTGGCCATTACCCATTATGACAATACCCCATGCATAATCTGCCCCAGACACCACTGTGCAGACCTGCCTCCTTCACTACCTGTGATATATCCCGAAATCTCTTGGTGCGCCCTCTGCCATTGGGCCCTTTACTGGAGTCTTCCATTTATCCCCTTGACGGCGGCCCTAATTGTGGTAGTAGAGTTTTATCATATGTGTGAGTTGGATCAGAACATGGATCTGCATTGCAACCGCATATCAAAAACACTGGCCTCTCCATTCTTGTCACAGGTCTGGACTGGGAGTCAAAATAGGCCCTGGCATTTCAAGTACACAGAGGCCTGGTTCTTGACATAGGCTTAACCCTTTCTGTGCCAAGCACATAGGTACTATGTTCTGGCAGGAAAATGCTCAAACTGCTAAGCATGTAGTACATGTGTGCTGTGCAGTAAAGCAGTTCCTCCCTGCATTAGCAGCCCTCTAGCCAAGGGGGTTGCCACCTGGGTCCTGCGACGCAATTGTTGATAAACCTGTGTACATTGGGTATCAAACTGTTCAGTGGACCCCAAGCATTCATATTTAGGGGGGTTATACCTTGGTCCCTAATGATATGTGGGAAATAAGATACTACAAAGTGGGAGTTTTGAGGTGGTTATTGGAAATATCACCATAATCCCAAAATTTTGGAAAGCTTTGTGGTTTGGTGCTTTGGAGTAGAAAGACATGCATACCCAATTTGGATTTGGGGGAATGTGAACTTTAGAATAATATATGGTTTTCTGGGGTAAATGTACTTTTTTGTACCTTTGCCACCTCAAAAATGCTGTAAATGTGTTGATTTTGCAGTAACCCCAGTTACAGAACTGATAGCTTGTATGGGGTGTCTTCATCTTGAGACTCCTATATACCACACTTAGGTAAACTTAAATATATTGGACATCAAACTATTCATAAGTCCCCAGGCATTCATATTTAGGGTATTTTACCTGGTTACCTATTGATATGTGGGAGAAAGGAAGGGAAGCTTTGAGGTCATTTTTAAAAAAATTCACAAAATTTATAAAAAAAAAAAAAAAAGACAACTTTAGGAAAGAATTGCAACTTGGTAGTTTGAAGTAGAAATATATAGTTACCCATTTTTACATAGTAACATACAGAAGTGAAATTACAGGTCTGGGACCTGTTATCCAGAATTCATGGGACATGGGGTTTTCTGGATAATGGATATTTCTGTAATTTGGATCTTCATACCTTAAGTCTACTAGAAAATCATGTAAACATTAAATAAACACAATAGGCTGGTTTGCTTCCAATAATGATTAATTAGATTACAAGGGCAAAGTTCTCATCATTTAGTGACCAATATCAACAGGTTGTTTGTTGTAACTACACAAAACCAGTAAAGCTAAATGCCAATTGGAAGCAGTTTGAAACCTAGGCAAGTTCTGCCCATGACCATGCCTAATCCCAATGGCATAACTATAGTGCAAAAATATCTTCAGAGGGGCCAGGGAGAAGTCCAATCCCCATCCCCCAACCCTCCAATCCACTCCCTGCCCTGTGCCTACTTGTGCCCCCTTTTCCCGCTGCAGGGAAGAGAATGGCTGGCGAGGGTTTTTTTCTTGTTAGCTATAAAGCAGGGGTGCCCAAAAGATAGAACGGCATCGACCAGTAGACCTTTAGCTGAAGATCAGTAGATCTCAAGTCAACAAACAACTCGTCTAAATCACCCATTGACTTATACATGAACTTGGCAGGTTTTAGGTGGCGAATAGTCAAATTCAGATTTTTAAAGGGCCTGAGTGTGATAAATCTCGAAATTCAAATTAAAATTCAAATCAAGTTTGGATAATTTAGAATTAGAATTTGAGAGTTTTTTCTATTAAAAATTTCAAAAATTCTAATTTTCAATTCAACTTTTTTTTTTTATGGTTCAATCGAGCCCATTGTCTGTATCGCAGAAGATGGTAGAATTGATGGCTAGCTCATTCTAATACCGGCTAATTGCCAACACGCCATAAATATATTGTTAACTGATTGTTACTAGCTCCCCATCTCTATCAGTAAGTGGCAGCTGTGCTGTCCCAATGGGAGCTATAAACCTGCTGCACGTTAATAGATTTTTATGGTTTTTTTAAACAAATACGCCAATTAGCTGGCTGTGTGTCTGGGATGAGAGCAGAATATTGAGCTTACAAATTATTCAAGATTAAGAAATCTTCCACTGCATCGGGAATAAAGAACTCTTTCCAACTGTCCCTGAAGCTGAGATCAATATAAAATATAGACTTTTTTTCCTAGCCATATAACCTATTCTTCTCCCCAAGTAGGAAATCAGTTGGATGTGTGCTGGGTAATATTTTTAAAAAGATCAGGCAAAGCATCATATATTTGCATAAATTCATGGGCTGGGAGTTGTATTATAAGTTTTTTTGTTTTTTTTGGTACTTTAGCCGGCACACACCTGGTGACCTTACAGTATTCTGCCTCTACCTCCATGCACGCCTTTTTTATAGTCTGACTCCTGGGTGACCCCTTCTATGATGTTTAAGCGGGATGTGTCTGGCGGGTCTATAAATAGGGAATCGCACAGGGTTAGGTTCGGGTGCTGTTGGGCCGTGTGCAGGTCATTTTTTTAATGGACCTGCACATCACTAGTGCACATTGTATCCAGATAAGAGAGATGATGGGCAAGGGGACTGGCTGCTAACAGTGCCAGGCCTACAGGGGCTTCTCCCCAAGGCAAGCTCTCATACTGTTCCTTCAATTTCTCTGTTACATACCACAAAGGCTACACTGCATCCAGGGTCGGACTGGGGCCCCCCGGGGCTGCTGTCTCAGGGCCCCCTGCCACAAAGCCCACTGCCACAAAGCCCCTCTCATTCCTCTATAAGGGTAAAATAAATGATCATTCTTTATGGAGCTTTACCAAGATTGTGCATCATTCATTTCATTCCTTTCCCCGGTTAAGTTCACAGTGTCTATCTCTATCACATTCACACAACACACTATCACACTAATTTATGTATGTTATAGAATCACCACTGCTAAGAAACTTTTCAGTTGGTCATCATTATTTATTCTTTATAGTTTTTAAATGCCCCATCTAAAAAATGCTCTGTGCAGCTACACATTTTTTGTGCTTGCTACTTTTTATTACTTATCTTTCTTTTCATGCCTTTCCTATTCACATTCCAGTCTCTTATTCAAATCAACACATTTCGTTTTTTTCGTTATGTCTGACAAGTGAATGAGTGAATGTAGTTTTGGTCTCATTAGAGCCATGTACCTGTCCGTTCCTTCGTGGATATAAAGACAAGTGACTTACCGGTATGTGCCAAATTAAAAAGTTGCCCCCGTGATTGTTAATAGCCTCAACAAGATGGGCAGATCAAGTAGACACCAAAGGATACAGTATATCATTAAACCGTCAGCACTGTATAATAACGGGAACATTGATAAAAGATAATAGCCGTTGTAATTAGAGTGGGAGTAGGTTAAATACCATGTAAAACAAATGGAGAAGCTGTTAGCATGTTTATGCTTTCTACGTGGCCCTTACTGTATCTATTGAACTCTTGACTGCAGTTATTGCAACTCTGCCTGAATATCGTTTCATAGAGACTGATGTATGTGCATTAGTGGCCTTGTAAGGAGGATGCCTCCTGATCACCGGAGAGGGTGTCAATGTATGTCATGTGGCTCTGCTTTGTTGGTACAGGTATGGGACCCAGTATCCGGAAACCCGTTATCCAGAAAGTTCTGAATTATGGAAAGGCCATCTCCCGTAGACTCAATTTTATCCAGATAATCTAGATTTTTAAAAATGATTTCCTTTTACTCTGTAATAATAAAACTGTACCTTGTATGGGATACAAACTAAGATAAAATTCCTTATTGGAGGCAAAACAAGCATATTGGGTTTCTTTAATCTTTACATGATTTTCTTATGGACGTAAGGTATGAAGATCCAAATTACAGAAAAATCCATTATCCGGACAACCCCAGGTCTCAGGATTCTGAATAACAGGTCCCATACCTGTACTTCATTACCCATCGGTGCCAGCTAATGTTGCTAATTACAGATTAACGTTTTGTGTAACTTTAAAAGACAATGTACAGTGTGTTAAAGTAGGGGTTGTATGTAATTTACTGGGCTTAAATAATGTATAAGTAAGCAGCATTATTGTGGGTACTGAACATTCCCAGCATATTGCATGTGTACCTACCGAGGGTGGGAGCAGGAGCATTTGTGAGGCCTGATTTATGGGGTCCTGGATGGCCTACATTTTTAAAAATCAAAATTTCATCTCCTAAAGTTTCCAGGATTGGCTTTTTGCCAGCGCTGGTAACTTGCAGACTTGCATTGTGGCAGCCCCCTGTGTTGCAAATAAAGTAGCTGCGTGCCATTCTTCACTTAAAAGCTACTGATATGGGATCTCTTATCCAGAAAGCTATTATCCAGAAAATTCTGCATTGTGGGAAGGTCATCTCCTATAGAGTCCACTTCGAGCAAAGAGTTAAACATTTTTTTATTGTAATTACTTTATTTTTTTACTTTACATTTTTTGCGTAATAATAAAACAGTGAATTGTCCTTAATGGTAATTTAGCTGCATAAATCCTTTTTGGATCAAAACTGCAAACCCGGTTTTCTTTAGAGATTGGATTCCCAGAGACTGATGCGACATGCAAGGATTGGGTCCCTTGGTGCCAAGCATTCTGGATAACAGATCCCATGCGTTCCTGACCTGCCCCTGTGATGTCAACAGCCCGCTCTGCGTTCGTGCCGGGGAAAGGTGGCACCCTTATTAGTAGCCTTAAAGTATGGTGATACAGATCATGCAAGGATTGGGCCCCCAGGTGCCAAGCATTCTGGATAAAAGATCCCATGTGCTTCTGACCTGCCTCCGTGATGTCATCTACCTGCTCTGCGTTGGTGGCAGGAAAAGGTGGCAACCTTATTAATAGCCTTAAGGTATGGTGATACGGATCATTCAAGAATTGGGCCTCAAGGTGCCAAGCATTCTGGATAATAGATATCATGCCTTTAATGAGAAATGCGATTTTATGGTTAATTGTGGCAGCATTCATATGCATAGTTCCAAGGAACGAAGGACTAGAAATAAACAGGATATATCATTATTTTCTTCAACTATCCTTTATTTGTATTGTGTCCTGTACAGAGGGATTTTCCATTCATATCAGCCCAGCCATAGTGGAGTTGCCAATGTAAGTTCCCTTTCACATTCACACACAAATTAATATCTACCGTATTTAATGGTATTAACACCTATAGGCAAAGGGGAAAATCACTTGTCCCCCCACAAGCTTAAGCTTGGCAAGAGCAAGTGCCTCTCTCCTGATTCCATGGCAGCTGCCTCCTCACACTTGCAACTTTGTTCCATTTCATCTGGAATCTGTGCCCCACACCCTGATCACATGATACTGAGAGAGAGAGAAAACAGTTAGAAAATGGTTCTTGGTCAATGTGGACTGAACCTGTGTGTCTCTGTGAATGTGATCAGGGAGTGTGAGCTTTATTGTATTTGTGGAGCAAGGATACCTGTTGCACCAAGGAACCCACCAAAACTCAGTCAGAGCTTCTTCTGTTAGGACAAGGTAGGTTTTATTTCTTGCCAAATAATTTTCTTGTGTTTTAAGTCCCACTGCTGGCTGGCAGCTTTGTTTTTGTTTGCAAAGTGTTCTACTAAATGAGCCCCCAATAGGTACTCCCTTCTCAGAGAGGTTGGCAAAATTATATAGTGAATAAAGTACCCCCTCTTGTAAAATATAAGGATATTATGTTACCCAGGAGTTTCATGACCATATAAAAACTCAAGGCCGAGTGTTTTTATACAGGTCATGGAACTCCGAGGTAACTTCTAATATCCTCATATTTTGCAACTGGGGGTACTTTATTTATTATAATACACAAATTTCATTATAATACACAAATTTTAGTGAGTCATGTGACAGAAATTACATCAGAACTAACCGTTTATAAGGATATAATTTACAAGATATTCATGGCTTTTGTGTATTATATATATATATATAAACAAGGGAAAGTTGTGCTCACCACTATTTTTTAAAACCATTAGGCGGGGTGCAATGAGGCTGTGACCACAAAATACATATAGTCAAATACAAGAGTCCTCTGCACTCAACCCATTATCAATATATTTAAGACAGCGACATTTTGTGCATACTGCTACTAAAAAATGCCTTACCCTTTAAACAAAACAGGGATTGTTTGTCCATATATTGCAATATATTTAAGCTGGCCAACTACGTCAAAGTCATCCCATATCTGGCCAGTCCTATGCTCAATTTTATCTGATTCATTAAGAATTCTATTGCTTCATTATACATTTTACAAAGGGACTAGGTATTACCTGCAACATAACTTGCTGCTTTCAAAGTAAACCTCCATACTTGGCTGCCCTTTTATTAGACACCAGTGGGATCACCTGACTATAGCTGGGAAGGGTGGGAGCTACAACATGGAGCTGGTCACTGCTCCTGTATAAACTATAACAAACAAGGGAAAGTTGTGCTCACCACTATTTTTTAAAACCATTAGGCGGGGGTGCAATGAGGCTGTGACCACAAAATACATATAGTCAAATACAAGAGTCCTCGGCACTCAACCCATTATCAATATATTTAAGACAGCGACATTTTGTGCATACTGCTACTAAAAAATGCCTTACCCTTTAAACAAAACAGGGATTGTTTGTCCATATATTGCAATATATTTAAGCTGGCCAACTACGTCAAAGTCATCCCATATCTGGCCAGTCCTATGCTCAATTTTATCTGATTCATTAAGAATTCTATTGCTTCATTATACATTTTACAAAGGGACTAGGTATTACCTGCAACTTAACTTGCTGCTTTCAAAGTAAACCTCCATACTTGGCTGCCCTTTTATTAGACACCAGTGGGATCACCTGAGGGTAAGGCATTTTTTAGTAGCAGTATGCACAAAATGTCGCTGTCTTAAATATATTGATAATGGGTTGAGTGCAGAGGACTCTTGTATTTGACTATATGTATTTTGTGGTCACAGCCTCATTGCACCCCCGCCTAATGGTTTTAAAAAATAGTGGTGAGCACAACTTTCCCTTGTTTGTTATAGTTTATACAGGAGCAGTGACCAGCTCCATGTTGTAGCTCCCACCCTTCCCAGCTATAGTCAGGTGATCCCACTGGTGTCTAATAAAAGGGCAGCCAAGTATGGAGGTTTACTTTGAAAGCAGCAAGTTAAGTTGCAGGTAATACCTAGTCCCTTTGTAAAATGTATAATGAAGCAATAGAATTCTTAATGAATCAGATAAAATTGAGCATAGGACTGGCCAGATATGGGATGACTTTGACATAGTTGGCCAGCTTAAATATATTGCAATATATGGACAAAGAATCCCTGTTTTGTTTAAAGGGTAAGGCATTTTTTAGTAGCAGTATGCACAAAATGTCGCTGTCTTAAATATATTGATAATGGGTTGAGTGCAGAGGACTCTTACACACACACACACACACACACACACACACACACACACACACACGCGCGCGCATGGTGCACACAGAAAACCAAAAAAGAATTACTGTCTGAAGACGGCTCGCGATGTAGAGCCGAAACGTTGAATAAATCACTATTGTTTTGCTCAAATAGAAGCCCTGTGGTTTGTTTTCTTGGTGTATGTGTGTGTACTGTAACCACAAAATTCACACAGACAAATACAAAAGGTCCTCTGCACTCAACTTGTTATCAATATATTAAGGACAAAGAGACATTCTGTGCCTTAAAGGAGAACTAAACACTAAAAAACAAATAGGGCTAAAAATGCCATGTGTCTGCGACACTCAGCGGGCTCTGAGCAGCTGTTGAGAAGCTAAGCTTAGGGGTTGTTGCAAATTATCAAGCAGAAAAGGAGGTTTGTCTGTAATATAAGCTGATGCTACAGGGCTGAATATTAAATTATGATGCTAGTTGCACTGGTTTCTGTGCTGCCATGTTGTAGTTATCTGTATTAATTACTTAATCAGTCTTATATTGTGATATTTATAGTCTATGGTCACATTTACTAAGCTCGAGTGAAGTATTCGAATATAAAAAACTTTTTATATATACATATAAAGTAACTTTTGGGTACTTCGACCATCGAATAGGCTACTACGACCTTCGACTTCGATTCGAACTAAAAATCGTTTGACTATTCGACAATTCGATAGTCAAAGTACTGTCTCTTTAAAAAAGACTTTGACTACATACTTTGTAGTTTAAACCTACCGAGGTACAATTTTAGCCTATGGGGACCTTCCCCATCACTTTCCTAAGCTGTTTTTGATCGAAGAAAAATCGTTCGATCGATTTTTACTTTGATCGATCGATTTTTACTTTGATCGATCGATCGAAGTATTTGCGCAAAATCATTCGATATTCGAATTCTAAAGATTTAACTTCGAGGGTCGAATTCGAGGGTTAATTAAACCTCGATATTTGACCCTTGATAAATGTGCCCCCCTGTGTATTGTATATTGTGAGTGGGTCATAAGCTCAGTAAATGACAGCAGCACAGAGCATGTGCAGTGAATCAGCAGAAAAGAATATGGGTTGCTACTGGGGCATCTTCAGAGGCACAAATCTTTCCTGCTTAAGGGCTGTGGTTGCTAGAACATTTCTAGCCAACTTCTTTAGTTTAACCTTCTTGTCCATTAAAGGAGAAGTCTTTGTGCACTTGGCAATGCCAAATGTTAGGCACCCCAAGTGATTGTACTGACTTACCTGAAACCCGGCCCGGAGCACTTCTTTTCCGTCTTCCTCTTTCTTCGCATGGGTGCGCATGCACAGTAGAACAAAAAGCCGATTTTTAACTAAAAAGTCGGCTATTTCGTTCAACTGCGCATGTGTCTGCCCCGGGAAATTTGAAGAAAGAAGAAGCCGGAAGAGGATCACTCCGTGGTGCTCACTGGTATAACCGGTGCAGTTTTCTGCCTGGGGTTTCTATGATGGGTAGGGTTTTGGTCTTCCCTTTTTATAGATTTTGAATTATTTATTTGCTTCCTTTTTCTGACTCTTCCTAGCTTTCAAATGGGGGTCACTGACCCCATTTTAAAAAAAACTACTCTGTAAGGCTAAAAATGTATTGGCATTGCTACTTTTTATTACTCATCTTTCTGTTAAGGCCCTCTCCTGATGACATTCCAGGCTCTTATTCATAGCAATGCATGGTTGCTGGACTCTAGCAACCAGATAAAGTAAAACGAAATAAAGTAAAACCATAACTAATTAAAAATGAAATCCAATTGCAAATTATCTAGGAATATCACACTCTACATCATACTAAACATCTGTCACTCTTGTTTTTTGGGTAATGCTATGTAAATACAATGCAGCATTTGAATACCTTTTATTGTATTAAAAGGCGTAATTCATATTTAAATTGTAGTGTAATGTAGACAGTGATATTCTGAGATCATTTGCAGTTGGTTTTAATTTTTGGCTATTCTTTGGTTTTGGAATGATTTAATTTTTTCAAAATTATAGTGTAATGTAGCCCTGGCGCCAATGTTTTTTTATAAAATGTTATTTGGGCCCCAATTTTTTTTTAACTTGTAAGGGGAGCCCTGGCGCCAATGTTTTTTTTAAAAAATATTCTTTGGGGCACCAATTTTTTTTAACTTATAATGGGGGCCCTGGCAGATATTGAAAAACTGTCTGGCACCAGAAATGCCAAATTGACTGGCAGTGAAAGGGGTGCAGTGTGTGGGTGATATTTATTGCCACTGTCCACCAGGACTGCTGAGATAAACATATCCTCCGGCAACTGTTTCGCATTCTGGTTCACTGCTTTGCCATTAAAGGACCAGTAACATCAAATTTTTTTAAAAATAAATTTGTTAGTATACCATGAAAAAAAACACCAAGATAAATTAAACGTTTAAATTGCACAGCTTTTATTAAGAAATAACTTAAAGGGGTTGTTCACCTTCAATGTACAAATCTTATGAAACCACTAACAATGCTCTCAATGTGTTAGAAAAACCATTTTCCATAACAAAAAGTAAAAATGCCATTGTAAAAGCTAATTTTTTACCTATTAACTCAGTCCTTCTCCTGTCTCTCTGACCAGTTTTCTGAAGTGATGGGAGTGGCCTATTTTGAACCTGACACACCAAGAACTTCCTATATGATGACATCATCATGCCCAGGCTTTGCCCTTACTTGTTTCCTATTGGATGTTGATACTGCCCTCCTCCTAGTAATTTATTGGGTGCTTGTGAACTGTAACCAGTCACATAATTGGAATGGTCATTGGTTGATTACTCAGTTGTAATGGCAGAAGTTAACAGACGCAGCATATAAACAAACCTGCCTTGTAACAAACAATCACACAGCCATGCAGACAAATACTACAGAAAAGGAAGGAGCAACATTGTTTTGCAACCTTTGGCATTAAGCATAATGTCAGTTATTTACAAAATTGCAACAAAACCAGCACTGACTTGCTTAGAAACGTATGTAACTTACACATCTAGCAGGGACAGTAGGGCTGCCACCTCACCCTTTTAAAACCAAACACATATGAAATCCACAGGCTGCATGGCTAATTATCAACTCATTTAGATGCTGCAGACTGAACTGATTTCTGTGCAGCCATGTATCATGCAGCTAAATGAATTGCTAATTAGCCATGCAGGCTGTGGATTTCATATGTGTTTGGTTTTAAAAGGGTAGGGTGGCAGCCCTAAGTGACAGGCAGAGCAGTGATGAGGGCAGGTACATTTTTTGAACATTTTGTGCGCTCTCCCGGGGGGGGGGGCGGTAATTTACCTAGGAAAACGATACCTTTTTTAAGTGTTCCACTTCTGGAACAAGATTTAGAGCTCTAAATACCAAAAAATTAAAAAAGTTATATTTTTCATGATATAGGGATCTCTACCAGAAAAATATTTTACCTTTTTTATGAGGTAAATACACAAAATAATACATGGACCCCCCCCCCCCCCAAAAAAATAATAATATATTTCTGGAAAGTACAAGTGTCATCTCCCATAGTAGCCATTATAATCCAATAATTCAAATTTTTAAAAATGATTTATTTTTCCTGTGTAATAATAAAACAGTCGCTTGTACTTGATCCCAACTAAGATATAATGAATCCTTATTGGAAGCAAAACCAGCCTATTGGCTTTATTTAGTGTTTACACCATTTTCTAGTACTAAGATCCAAATTACAGAAAGATCTGCTATCCGGAAGACCCCAGGTTGCAAGCATTCTGTATGACAGATGCCATACCTGTACCTTGTACTTGATCCCAACTAAGATATAATTAATCCTTATTGGAAGCAAAACTAGCCTATTGGGTTTATTTAATGTTTACATGATTTTCTAGTAGATTTAAGGTATGAAGATCCAAATTATGGAAAGACCCATTATCCGTAAAACTCCAGGTCCCAAGCACCTTGATCCCCCCATCTGCACAGTTGAAGTCTCTGCAGCACACAGCCCACACTCCCCCTCACTCTCACAAACTTGTAACAGTTTCTCTTCAGTACCTGAATGCTGCTCAAATTCCCCAGCACAGCCCAGCACAGGAAGCAGCGGCAGATTGACAGCAGACATAGCCAATAGGAGTTAAGTTAGCTGCCAGTACAATGTGTGATGTCATATAAGGAAGAGGAAGTGAACACTGTAGTGTTTTTGGGGGTCAGTGACCCCCTCCCAGCACAGGGTCTGTGTGGAACTGAAGGATTAGTACAGGGACACTTTTGAGGTGAATATCTCTTGAACTGTACTTTTTCTGTTAACTATTTCTATGGAAAAGTTTGTTCTATTCATGTGAACTGTTAGATTTGTCAATTTGTTACAAAGGTGAACAACCCCTTTAAAGGGATACTGTCATGGGAAAAAATTTTTTTTTCAAAATGAATCAGTTAATAGTGCTGCTCCAGCAGAATTCTGCATTGAAATCCATTTCTCAAAAGAGCAAACAGATTTTTTTATATTCAATTTTGAAATCTGACATGGGGCTAGACATTTTGTCCATTTCCCAGCTGCCCGATGTCATGTGACTTGTGCCTGCACTTCAGGAGAGAAATGCTTTCTGGCAGGCTGCTGTTTTTCCTTCTCAATGTAACTGAATGTGTCCCAGTGGGACATGGGTTTTTACTATTGAGTGTTGTTCTTAGATCTACCAGGCAGCTGTTATCTTGTGTTAGTGAGCTGTTATCTGGTTACCTTCCCATTGTTCTTTTGTTTGGCTGCTGGGGGGGGGAAAGGGAGGGGGTGATATTACTCCAACTTGCAGTACAGCAGTAAAGAGTGATTGAAGTTTATCAGAGCACAAGTCACATGACATGGGGCAGCTGGGAAATTGACAAAATGTCTAGCCCCATGTCAGATTTCAAAATTGAATATAAAAAAAATCTGTTTGCTCTTTTGAGAAATGGATTTCAGTGCAGAATTCTGCTGGAGCAGCACTATTAACTGATTCATTTTGGAAAATTTTTTTTTTCCCATGACAGTATCCCTTTAACGACACTTTTTTGCTGAATTGCCAAATCGCCTTTTCTGAAGAGGAGCGCAAGCAGAGTTTGGTAAGTTATTTCTTAATAAAGGTGCAATTTAAAAGTTTAATTTGTCTTTGTGTTTTTTTTCGTGGTATACTAACAAATATTTTTTTTAATTTTTTTTTTTGATGTTACTGGTCCTTTTATGCTCGGGACACGAAGTCAGCTTGACAGGGTATATAATGGAGCAGAAATGAAAGTGACGGCCAGCAGGGCATGGGTGTTTTTATCAGCAATATTCAGCAGTGGTGGAAAGGGACAGTGTGCCATTGTCTAATCTGTTACTAACACACGCCTTTATTTTTGTTAATTTTGTTAACATTTGGGGACCTTTATAGTAAACCTGTTAGTGTTCTTTGTCTTTTAGCAACATCCATGTTTGCTCTCAAAATTGGGATTCGCTCACTGCATTTGTGGGGGTCATGTATGACCGTTGCGGTTGTAGAAAAACAGTCGCAGTTGTGTGAATGGGCGCCACTCCTGGCACTTGCATATTATGCTGCTGGGTCTGTTCAGATGAATCAGTATTGACACACGGATAACCCTAGAGCTACTGGCAATAGCTTACTAAAGTGTACACAATCTAACCCACGCTGTGATCAGCTGTTAGAAGCACCCTTGTGCCGGCGCTTGGTCTAACCCAAAATCTGGAGTTGACTAGCTGCTATAAACGACAAAAAGCCAATGTATGTACACAAAAAGAAGAAGAAAGATTGCCAGAACACGATTTGCCTTTAAAAAGAAATACAGGTATGGGACCTGTTATCCAGAATGCTTGGGACCTGGGGTTTTCCGGATAACGGATCTTTCCGTAATTTGGGTCTTCATGCCTTAAGTCTATTAGAAATTCATTTAAACATTAAATAAACCCAATAGGCTGGTTTTGCTTCCAATAAGGATTAATTATATCTTAGTTGGGATCAAGTACAAGCTACTGTTTGATTATTACAGAGAAAAAGGAAATCATTTTTAAAAATTTGGATTATTTGGATAAAATGGAGTCTATGGGAGACAGCCATTCCGTAATTCGGAGCTTTCTGGATATCGGGTTTCCGGATAAGGGATCCTATACCTGTACTACAAAAAATGAGGTGTTAGTACCACACTTTGGCCAAAATATATAAGCTCACGTGCCACGTCAAGGCCCCTCATAGTATGCGTGGGTTAGACAGAGTGCTGACAAGTTCTTTCTGTTTTGTTTACAGGTAGTAGCCAAATTTTTCCTATAGCTGCCATTCAACCTTTAACCTTTTAAATGCCACAGATCGTAGAATCTACGTTCTGTGGCAAAGGTACTTGAAATGCCACAGAACGTAGATTCTACGTTCTGCAGCATTTCCTGGTTCAGGAGCGGAGGAGCGGCTGTTAGAGCCGTTCGCTCCGTTCCTGCTCGATCCCCTGCCCCTAGGCAACGAGCAGAGCAGGGGATCGAGTGGCCCCTGGGGCGCGATCGCCCAGGGGCCCAAAAACAGCAGCAGGCACGTGTTACTTACGTGTCCTGCTGCTGCAGCCTGCACCGGATCGACGATCTCCGCCCCCACAGCACACAGACAGGAACCACGAGGCAGATGTCTTCCAGAGGCTCTTCCTGATCGCCTGCAACAGTCTCCAGCGACTTTTTCAGGTTAGTGCAACAATTACACACACAAACACACCAACACACACTTATTACAGTAATACACACTTAGATTCACACTTACACACACTTACACATACATTTTTGGGGATTGGGGGGGTCACTTACACTCACTGCACTTACACACATGTGCACACGCACACACGCGCACATAACATGTAATTTACCATTTGTACACACGCACACGCACATACATGGCATTGTGGCTTTTTTTTTTTTTCTTATCGCATCGTTTCTTTTTTTGGCTGAAAAAAATGTTTTATTGCCATTACGCATAGCGTATTCGCTAACCGTACTGTGCAATACCTTTTGTATGTTATTTCGGTGATTATATTGCAATTTTGGGTATTTTGGTGCATTTTTAGCCATTTTATTGCATTTTCAGCTCTGCATATGTTGTGTTCACTTGTTTCTAGCCGTAGAACCTGTTTGGCCCATCTAAAATATTCAAACTGTGATTCTGATGGCCGATAACACTAGTCTGGAAAAAAAACATTGATTTTTGTGGTTTTATTGGATTTTTTTGCATTTCACCCTTTACTGCCTTATTTTGTTTTGCCTTGTAAATTTTATCTACTATATATCCATTTGGGGGTCTCTGTGCGCCACATAGTTTGGTATATCTATGCATATTGGGCATCAAAGTGTTCAGTAGACCTCTGGCGTTCATATTTAGGATGTTTTATGCTGATACGTTATGAAATGTGGGGCATATAATGGGGTAAAATTCAAGCTTTCTGACAATTTTCAGAAATTTGATAAAAACCTTTATGTTCAGCATTGCTTTGCAGTTTGGCAGTTTGCAGTAGAAACACATATTTACCCATATTGGATTCGTCAGAATGTGTACTTTCTGAAAATATATGGCTTTCTGGGGTCTCTGTACTGTTAGGTGGTCTAATGTCGCATATTACACACACCAGGTGCTTATATTGCAGCAGCCAGCGCGTCAGCCGTGAAAATGTATATACACTATTGTCATTTGGTGGTCTCTGTGCGCCGCATAGTTTGGTATATCTATGCATATTGGGCATCAAAGTGTTCAGTAGACCCCTGGCGTTCATATTTAGGATGTTTTATGCTGAAACGTTACGAAATGTGGGGCATATAATGGGGTAAAATTCAATCTTTCTGACGATTTTCAAAAATTTGATAAAAACCGTTATGTTCAGCATTGCTTTGCAGTTTGGCAGTTTGCAGTAGAAACACACATTTACCCATATTGGATTCGTCAGAATGTGTACTTTCTGAAAATATATGGTTTTCTGGGGTCTCTGTACTGTTAGGGGGGTCTAATGTCGCATAATACACACACCAGGTGCTTATATTGCAGCAGCCAGCGCGTCAGCCGTGAAAATGTATATACACTATTGTCATTTGGGGGTCTCTGTGCGCCACATAGTTTGGTATATCTATGCATATTGGGCATCAAAGTGTTCAGTAGACCCCTGGCGTTCATATTTAGGATGTTTTATGCTGATAAGTTACGAAATGTGGGGCATATAATGGGGTAAAATTCAAGCTTTGTGACGATTTTCAGAAATTTGATAAAAACGGTTACGTTCAGCATTGATTTGCAGTCTGGCAGTTTGCAGTAGAAACACTTATTTAACCATATTGGATTCGTCAGAATGTGTACTTTCTGAAAATATATGGTTTTCTGGGGTCTCTGTACTTTTAGGGGGGTCTAATGTCGCATAATACACACACCAGGTGCTTATATTGCAGCAGCCAGCGCGTCAGCCGTGAAAATGTATATACACTATTGTCATTTGGGGGTCTCTGTGCGCCACATAGTTTAGTATATCTATGCATATTGGTCATCAAAGTGTTCAGTAGACCCCTGGCGTTCATATTTAGGATGTTTTATGCTGATACGTTACGAAATGTGTGGCATATAATGGAGTAAAATTCAAGCTTTCTGACAATTTTCAGAAATTTGATAAAAACCGTTATGTTCAGCATTGCTTTGCAGTTTGCAGTAGAAACACTTATTTACCCATATTGGATTCGTCAGAATGTGTTTCTTTTCTTTCACCAAAACCGACAATTGTGGGAAAGCCTTGCGACTCACTAGTTTGGAGCAGAAAGGCATGGGTACCCATTTTAGATTCTGTAGAATGTGTACTTTCCAAAAATATATGGGTTTTGGGGGGTAAACATATATTTCTGTGTTTTTACCCCACAAAAATGCAGTCAATGTGTTGATTTTTCATTAGCTGAAGTTACCCACGGGACTGTTTGTATGCGCTAACTTCATTTTGGGGCCTCTAAATGCCAGATACTTTGGTAAACTTATGAACAATGGCCACCAAAATGTTCAGATGAACCCTGGCAATCATATTTAGGGTGCTTTTTCTTAGTACGTAATGACACATGGGTGATATGGTACTGGGAAGTTGAAGCTTTGAGGCAATTTTCAGATATTTCACCAAAACAGACAACTTTGGGAAAGCCTGGCGACTCAGTAGTTTGGAGCAATAAGGCATGGGTACCCATTTTAGATTCTGTAGAATGTGTACTTTCCAAAAATGTATGGGTTTGGGGGGTAAACATATATTTCTGTGTTTTTACCCCACAAAAATGCAGTCAATGTGTTGATCTTTCATTAGCTGAAGTTACCCACAGGACTATTTGTATGCACTAACTTCATTTTGGGGCCTCTAAATGCCAGATACTTTGGTAAACCTATGAACAATGGCCACCAAACTGTTCGGAGGAACCCTGGCAATCATATTTAGGGTGCTTTTTCTTGGTGCATAACGATACATGGGTGATATGGTGCTGAGAAGTTGAAGCTTTGAGGCAATTTTCAGATATTTTACCAAAACCGACAATTGTGGCAAAGCCTTGCGACTCAGTAGTTTGGAGCAGAAAGGCATGGGTACCCATTTTAGATTCAGTAGAATGTGTACTTTCCAAAAATATATGGGTTTGGGGGGTAAACATATATTTCTGTGTTTTTACCCCACAAAAATGCAGTCAATGTGGTGATTTCTCAGTAGCTGAAGTAAAGTCCTGATCAATTTGGATGTGCTAACTTCATATTGGTGTCTCTAAATGCCAGATACTTTGGTAAACCTATGCATAATGGGTATCAAACTGTTCAGTGGACCCCTGGCAATCATATTTCAGGTGCTTTTTCTTGGTACCTAATATAGTTTGGGATATGCGGAGCAGCAAACTAAAACCTTTGAAATGATTTTTCAGAATTTTGAATTTTTTTTTGAAAAACCGCTATTTTCAGACAAGCTTTTATGTTTGGTAGTTGGGAGTAGAGAGACATAGTTACCCATTTTGTAATCGGCAGAATGTGTACTTTTCAAAAATGTATGGTTTTCTGGGGTAAACCTACGGTTTCAGGATTTTTTGCCTTGGAATCTAAAGCATGCTGTTTTCTGCCTTAGTGCTTTCAAAATTCGGTAATATACTGCCGGGAGTTTTTGCTGTACAGAAATCCTAAATCTCCCTAAAACTATACATATCTGGTATTGGCACGTTCGAGAGACATAAGGCTTTCCAAATCAGTTGGATTTTCATCCCTAAAATGAAATATTTTTCTGGTATAAATTGATATACGATGAAAAATGGTAATTTTTCATTTTTTTTTGGTATTTAGCACTATAAATTTTTTTGCACAGGTGGAAATACATGAAAACTCAGGCAGATTTAGAAAGCTCAGTTTCTACCGAAAAAAACAATGTATAGTTTTCCTAGGTAAACTATAGGTTTCCCCTCAGAAAATGCCCCTAAAGTGAGAGAGCACAAAATGTTTCAAAAACGGCTGGCATTTCGCGTAACCAAAATGTGAAATTCTGCTGGCACTTAAAGGGTTAAAACAGTGATTTACAGGTGTATGTTAATGGTTTGGGGCTTAAAATCGGCCTGTTTTCTCACTAGAGCTTTTGAGCGAAGGGAAAGTTCCCTGTAGGTCTTACTACTCAGATTGTTTGCTGGGGGATTTGATTGTAAATGCACTACATACTTAGAATGCTAATGGATAGTGTAGGCTTACGTACAATGAGGTGCTTTGATGTGAGCTTACATATTGTGGCCAAAAAGTGTTACTAACACCTACCGTAATTTTCTGTAATATTTGTTTTTAAAGGTAAACCATGCACTGACAATCTTTCTTCTTCTTTCTTCATCAATAAACACTGTGTACTTGGGCCAAAAGAATTGGCATTGTAGGGTGACGCCATCTGCACACCAGTGATGTGCGGGCTGACCCAATAACCACGGAACCCGCAGATCGGGCGAGATCGGCCCAACCTCGCTGCAATTTGCGGCCTCACACTTCTAAGTTCTGGCTTCCGATTTTATAGGCGTGCGCCTGACCCTTTTGTGGCATCATCGGCAGGTTGGGTCGGTGCAGGTCTATAAAAGGAAGCGGAAGTCAGGGCCGGGAGCGGGTCGAGTTTTTCTCCGCATATCACTAGTGCACACACAATGAATGTTTTAGCATATCACCACCTTGTGGGTGCAATTACACTGGAATTATAGGGGGGAAACATGGTGTCTTGGGTCTGGAATTGCACTTAGCATACTACACTTATGCTCCCTATTGTCTGGGAGACACTCTGCTCTCTTTGTATGATATACATTCAGCTACTGCTGCGTGTACGGAGAATGGGTGGCTATGAGTCTGACTTGACATATCTAAACTCTTGGGGGTTAATGCATCTCAGGAAACCGCATGCCTTATCCCTTCTTCTGGGGCTGAGGTTACACTGGTCCTAATAGAAATGTTAGCAGTACCTAAATGGTTTAGGGTCGGTAGCTGTAAATCACCAGTCAGTCCATAAATTACAGGATCAAATCTCTCTGGGCCCAGGGAATACAGGGAGGATTAGGAGCCATGTGTGGGGAAGAAGATCTGAAAGATAGATGTGGTTATAGGAACACCGACTAATAGGCTTTCAGGAAAACCGTATAATTTATAGGGTGTCTTTACAGGGTTATGCAGCCAAATATTGCAGATCTACACATTTTCCTCCTTTAAGGGTGGCAGTGATGTGTTTATAGCATTAACCGCTTCATTGCCTAGTAGGCAAGAATCCAATTGCAAAGCTGAATTTAAATATAAGCAGAACCTTGGGATCAGGAAAGAGAATTATATAGAGCAATCCCCCCTCCAGATCTCCTGCGATATTATTCATCTTTCCCACCGCATGTTTTCTAGTTTGTTCTTACAAATAATAGTATCTAAATGATCCGCCTGCCAAGACATTCTTGTGCAGTGACTTGAGCACTAACAAAACAACTTTTTCCCTTTATGCAGCATGGAAATATATTGCTGATACTCTCACATCCATTTCTTGTTTGCTGAAGCGCAGAGTGTATAGCATGCATAAGCATACATAACATGCCAGTAGTGGGGGGTTTTCAGACTTATTGGGTCTAAGACCCCTATATGCTCAAGCATTTGATCGTACCCAAATGTAGCTCATGAAAAGGTTCTTCATATATCGAAAGATGTTTCACCAGCAAAAGATCAGTGGTATCAAGGGCACCGTGTAATCATTCACCCCCAAATCTTACTCTGCCAAGCTGGGGCCTTGCAGCTGGTCTTCATAATATTTAAAGGGGTGGTTTTCCTTTTAATAGAACTCAACCCCAAATTAAGAAAAGCCCCTACCTACTAAGCAAGATAGTCCTCCCTCCCTGCTTCCCCCTCCACATACTTTTAATAACCCTGAAAATGTCCATAAAATATCTCTCTATATTTTTCCTTTTCTCATCATTTTCTGCATGTATTATATATTTCTTGTATGCATTTTTAAATTTTTCCCGCATGCATCATTCCCAGCGGCTTGCGCGCCTGTTGTCTGTTCCTGTCTATTGGTTAGAGATTTTTTGAATAATTTTCCTGCTGACATAATGTCTAAACATATTTAATATTCCAGTTTTTTGACTCTATATGATAGGTGCTGCTAGTACACCCTCACTTAATATTTATATTATATTTTCCAGATTTTTGATACTTTTCTACTATTATTTAAATACAGTGTACACTTGTTATGTGACTTTTAACATATGTTTTCAATGTTCTTAATTGTGAATGTTATTTCAGTGAGGATCCAGCAGGAGGCATTCATGCTTCTGATGAAGTGACCTTGTTGTCACGAAACGCGTCAAGCCTGTTTCCCCTGCCCGCTATTTTTAATTCGTTTAATAAAGATGGATTTGTTTTATACGACCTTGGTTCGCACGTGATGATGTTAATTGGTGATGTCCGCAACCCCTATTCCTTGGATTGTTGCTTGCCGCGGCCAGAGCGGATTTAGCGGTCACACCTGGCAGGCAGATTGCCTATGTGCGCTCACAGCTCTGTTTTCGGATCGCTCTCCTTCAAATCATAAAATATCTCTCACCTATCCGTGCAGAGTAAGTGCAGAGTCCTTATCTGTAATACACCGTAAGGGCTCATGCGCAGTTGGAGCAGTCTTCCGGTTCGTACTGACTCATGTGCCAAAAGTGCCAGAATTTGCTGAAGAAATCCGAAGAGGACCTGTATTGCCGAAGAGGACACAAAGAAATCCGGAGTTTTGGAAGATTGTGTCCACAAGCTCCACTGCGCTGACTCTGCACTGATAGGTGAAAAATATTTTAGGGACATTTTCAATTTCAATTGGGGGGTCACTGACCACATCTAAAAAACAAAAGGTCTGTAAGGCTATAAATTAGGGATGCACCGAATCCAGGATTTGGTTCTGGATCTGGCCAGGATTGGGCCTTTTTCAGCAGGATTCGGCCGAATCCTTCTGCCCGGCTGAACTGAATCTGAATCATAATTTGCATATACAAATTAGGGGCAGGGAGGGAAATTGCCTTTTTGACACAAAACAAGGAAGTAAAAAATGTTTTCCCCTTCCCACCCCTAATTTGCATACGCAAATTAGGATTTGGATTCGGTTCAGTATTCGACCGAATCCTTCACAAAAGATTTAGGGGTTGGCTGAATCCAAAATAGTTGATTCGGTGCATCCCTACTACAAATAAATCGTATTGCTAATTTGTATTGCTCATCTTTATACTGTATTTAGACCCTCTCTCCTATTCACATTCCAGCCTCTCATTCAAATCCAGTCATGGTTGCTAGGGTAATTTGCTATCTGGAGAGCTGCTGAATTAAAAGCAAAATATCTCAAAAACCATAAAAAACAAAACAAAAAAAAAACAGTTGCAAATTGTCTCAGAATATCACTCTCTACATCATACTAAAAGTTAGTTCAAAGGTGAACACCACCCCTTTAAGTACAGTGTAAAATGTTTCCACTTTTTAAATAATCCATAGAGATCCAATTGGGAATTGAAACTGCTGAATGGTTGCTAGTCCCAGTCACTGTAGCAACCAGGATTTTGTTTGAATTTTATGATAATGGCACGAGGGCTATTTTAAGGGTTTCCTGAGCAATAATCCAACGTTTTAAAAATTATTTCCTTTTTCTCTATAATAATAACAGTACCTTCAGGGCTGGATTTCCTGCGCGGGTGCCCCTAGGCAGCGTGGTCCTAGCACCTGAAATCACCCCCCCCAGCAAGAGCACACACACATGTGCTGGTGCACTGGAGAGCTGCACGTCCTCAGTGCTCCTCAGAAAGCGGCTGGCCGGTATGCTGCCCCTACAAATGGCCTCTCCACAAATCCGGGCATTAGTACCTAAGATATGAATCCTTATTGGAAGCAAAACCAGCCTATTCAGTTTATTTAATGTTTATATGATCTTCAGTTGTGAAGATTCAAATTATGGAAAGATCCATTATCTGGAAAGCCAGAGGTCCTGCGCATTCTGTATAATAGGTCCCATACCTGTAAAAATGACTGTTATTTGTAAAGGAAAGACACATACTGCATTCATTATATGTACAAATAACTGAAAAGTAAACTGATCAGGCACATTACTGAAAATTCCAGGCAGAAATCTCTTTTTTTTAAACATATTTTATACAGGTGGTATTGCCGAAATAGAAAATAAAATAGCCTCACAGGAACTGACAGGGAAACACCGGTTACATTTTGTTGTGTGTTCAACTTGAACCTTACAAACAATAGCCCCATTAGGGAAAAATTAAATATATCCTACCAGGTTTGACACGTATTGTTAGCTATGGTGATGAGGGCAGCCCCAATGTTACCAGCAAGATGAACTGCACATATAGTAATTAGATATGAACTTACAGGGATCCCCAGGAACATTAAACTAGCAGTGACAGAACCCAGGTTATTGCAAGCAGAAAGTAAATCAGAAGATTGGCAGTTGTTGAAAGAGAACATTCTTCCCCCCCCTAAAAACAGGTTTCATACAATTGCTTTCTAGTGCTGGGGATGGGAAGAGGGGTTTCTTTTATTTCATTATAAAGCTAGCACCCAAGGCTTGTTGCATATGGGGCATTTTCTGTTGGCATTGTTTTCAATGTAAAGAGTGCCAACACAAAACTCAAGGAACGTGCATGGCAGTCACTGTATTATCACATACACAGACAATAAGGCTTTCAATCACATAAATGTGCATTTTAAGGTGATGATCTCCGTGAGCCATATCAACAGTCACACACTTTTTTTGGGCAATATCATTGGTATGTGGGTAACGGTAAATGGAAACGGGTGCTTTTTTATGTATGGAGGACTATGGCTATCAAAGGCTCCTGCCTTACGTGTTCTCCATTGTTGTCCATGTATAAGCAGCAGTATCGGCCATAGATACTGTCATTTTCATGAATGGGAAGCAGCTTACAATAAACAAATAGGTGATTCAGCTGGTGTGCGCCAATCCGACAGACCTACCCCATGTACCACTGACCTTAGGCCGGGAGCACATGAAGCCATTTTCAGGTATTCTACATAAAGCATTTTGGTACTCAATGCCAGATAGCAGTAAGAATCGGTTTCAGTCATTTGAAGCCACATTTTTAGGCTGTAAGCCTTCAAGTTTTGGACATAGGCACAATTTTTTTTATATTGAACAGTAAAACTGCAGTGGAGAAGTATAACGTTAAGTGGAGCAACTGACTTGTCTTGTAGAAAACTAGGTCGGATCATTGGTCCTAATTGGTCCCACTTTTTGGCATAATTACATGATTCCCTACGTTTGAGAGGAACATTCTGTCTCTAACTCACAAAGACCATTTCCCCTCCCCTTAGGCTGGTAGAGTCACTCAGCACTTCCCTCGTTTTATTCCATGTCTAAAGGACAGATTGTGGTAATAGAAGTCCCTCTTCTTTACACAAAACACAAACGGTCCAGGCCTAGCTTCTAAGCTCAATGATAAGAATTTGTTGTGCAGTTCCAGCAAATAGGACACAATTTACAATTCCCACAGTACTGTACGACCTGCTAGGTGTATGAGAAAACTCTCCATCTAATCCAGTTATTCCTAACTAGAGGCTCTCCTCACTGAGAGCCCACAAGAGCAAGACAGTCCTATGCATAGTTTTGCTGGCAACAGTTACTTACTTGTGTAACACACAATTGTTATTATTCATTTCTAGGGGTTAACCTGACATCCTTAGAGATGGCTCAGAGACTAATGAAACTTCAGGACTCATCACATTTTAGCCATCATTATAGCTCCCCAGAGATGCCATTGTGACATCCCATCCTCAGCGTCATCAGGTACAGTGTGCATGTAACTATTATTTTGTTCCAAGCAACAACATTTCTTGGGATAAGGGGGATCCATTTTTAATTTGTCCTTGCAGGGTTAATCTGTTCCTCCCCCTCATAAACTTGACCCGAGATCACACAAGCTGTTTAAATGCTTTAGGCATACACCTGGCTCTTGTAGTATTTTAGAGAAATATTTTTTTCCCCCTAAAGGTTTAACATGGGTTTGCCAGAATAAACCTATAAATAAAAACTGGATTGCTTCAAAGACAAGTGTGCTAATGTTCTGCACAGGGAGGAGCAGTGGAGTGGTTTAGGTTCAGTACCATAGATATTTATAATTTTAGCATGAAATGTCCCCAAAATCCCCTTTTCCCAGGTATCCCCCCCCCTCTCCACCTCCCAGCAGCACTCATATGCCCCTGGAGGCAGAGGTGGATGAAGGGACTTTGTATTTGATTGTAAAAGTCTCGTCCTTCTCACTTCAAACAGAGCACATTTGGCACAAGTTTAACATCAGTCCTTTATGATGTTTTGCATGAATTGTTTGTAGTTTGATGATTTATAGTAAGACATTTACCGGTACTCTTTTAAACACTGTAAGAAATTCAGGTATGTCTGTGTTATCCGTAACATTTAGTGTGTAGGCAAGGCGGCCATCAGGGAGGAGAGTTGTAGGGGACCCCGAGGGTAAGGGGGCCCGGCCACGCCGCAAATTACTTAGCCGGGCCCCCCCCTGCTTTCTGAGAGCTGCCAACTTCGGAAGGCAGGGCGGGAGCACAGTGTGAGGTATCTTCTGTCCATAACTTTCCCTTATTGGTCACAGAGGTTAAGTCCCGGTTGAGCTGCTCAGGGATTGGATAGCTGAGGTTTGAACTTCCCCTCCAGCTCATCCACTCACCATGCAGCTTTACTGGGTCTTGAAATTCTGTGACCAATAAGGGAAGAAAGATGCAGCCCTCCTCCCTTCTGTAGTTGGCAGCTCACTTACAGCTGGTGGGCCATGCTAATGAAGTAAGTACAAAATGGCAGGGCCCCCCTAAAGGTAACCCTTTGTGGTCCCTGCTGTGTGGTGGGGCCCTTGGCACCATTTTTTTTTAAACTTCTGGGGGGGGGGGCAAGTTTTTTTGAAATGGATGTTTAAGGTGGGCCCTGGCCACCAATGTTCTTATAACCTGGGGGGGCCTTGCCACCAATTTTTTTTTACCATGTGGGGTCATAGCAACCAATATTTTTTAATGGGGGGCCCAGACCACAAATGTTTTTTTATGGGGGGCCCTGACCACAATGGGGTCCCTCAAACAAATGTTTTTTTGTATGGGGGGCCCTGACCGCAAATGTTTTTTATGGGAGGCCCTGACCACAAATGTTTTTTATGGGGGGCCCTGACCACGAATATCTTTTTATTAACATGTGGGCACCCTAACCACCAATGTAGGTAGCGATTGCGGCGGGCGTAGCCCAGGGGGCCCAGGAAATTTTGTTGTCTGGGGCCCTGCAATTTCTAATGGCAGCCCTGTGTGTAGGTACTAGTACTGAGTAAACAGAAAGGAAGAGTTCATATAGCACAAGGGCTCTTTTGACAGTGCCACAATCATGAAACCCATGCCAAATCTGTTAATATAAAATTGCTATAGTTTGATGTATATTGAACAAGGGACGGTAACTGGCTGTAAGCACGGGTGCAGCTATAATGAGGATGACAAAAAGGGGGCATTGTAGTTGTAGAAAATGATCTACTTAATTAAAACTAAAATATATATTGATTGTGGAACGATTGGCAAGTCCCATAAACCGAGTTAGACTGGATCACTGTTTGTCACAGGCAGATTATGGCTACACTGCAGTTGAGATAACCATGCAAGCTTCTGTACGATTTACATTTTATAACAGATAAAAGATAAACGGTACAATGGTTAAGTATCATATTACCAGGGGGTGGATAAATGCACAGAAAAATCATCAAGGCACATTTGCAGCCCACCATGTAGCAGGATTCATAAAACAAGTTTATAGATTAAAATCCACATTTATTTAGGTAATTCACTAAAATCATTACACGAATGACTGTTTAATTTTGGATCTGGAATTACAGAACTGATAGCGTGTATGGGGTGTCTTCATCTTGGGACCCCTATATGCCAAACTTATATATATTGGGCATGAAACTGTTCAGCTGTCCTTAGGTATTTATATTTACCTTTGCACCTATTGATATGTGGGAGATAAGATGCTGCAAAGTTTATGCTTTGAAGTGATTTTTGGAAATGTCACCAAAATCGACAAATTTAGGAAAGCTTTGCTGCTTGGTGCTTTGGAGTAGAAAGACATGCATACCCGATTTGGGAGAATGTGTACTTTCCAAAAAGATATGGTTTTCCAGGGTGAAAGTACTTTTTTGTACTTTTGTCGCTCATAAAATGCTGTAAATATGTTGATTTTGCAGTAACTGGAATTACAGAAGTGATAACTTGTATGGGGTGTCTTCATTTTTGCCCAAAATGCCACATACTTAGGTAAACCTATGCATATCAGGCATCAAACTATTCAGCGGACCCCTGCCGTACATATTTAGTATGTTTTATCTGGTTACCTAATGGTATGGGGGAGATATGATGCTGTACAATGGACCTCTTATCCAGAATGCTTGGTACCTGGGGTTTTCTGGATAATGGATCTTTCTGTAATTTGGATCTTCAAATGTAAATCTACTAGGAAACCATGTAAACAGTAAATAAACCCAATATGCTGGTTTTGTTTCAAATCAGGATTAATTATATCTTAGTTGGGATCAAGTACAACATACTATTTTATTATTACAGAGAAAACGGCAATCATTTAAAAATTTTGGATTATTTGATTATAATGGAGTCTATGGGAGACGGCCATTCCATAATTCAGAGCTTTCGGGATAACGGGTTTCCGGATAACAGATCCCATACCTGTATACAGATGCAGTGTGGTGCATTTGGTGCAGTCCAACCAGACACAACTAGGCTATTACTGATATATCTAATGAAAGTCTGTGATATAAGAACCCATTTGCATTTTGGATGATCAACAGCAGCTTTCTGGGCTGCAGAGCTCTATATGAGGAAGGAATTGATGGATTTAAAATGCTATAACACAGGTTTTAATTTCATTATGCTCTAAAGTTATGTTTTAGTTTCTCAATCTACCTTCTTTTCTGTACTGTGAAAGATGAGGTCATAACCAGTCTTGATACAAACTACAATATAATAAATCCTTATTGGAAGCAGAACCAGTTTATTGGGGTTATTTAATATTTACATGATTTTTTAGTAGAGTTAAGGTATGAAGATCCAAATTACAGAAAGATCTGTTTTCCAGAAAGCCACAGGTCTTTCTGGATAACAGGTCCCATACCTCTATATACACTATATAAAGGGTAATATGTAGAATTACCTTCATTTTTTTAAATTTATCTGTAGCTGATCTTGGTTTTCTGATCTGATATATAAGTAGGCTTACGACAATAGTTATTTTAACTATTTCAATATTGTTTACCAAACACATATGTTGTAGACATCCTGTTGATGAAATGAGGTGGGTTTTCCATTTTTGGTGCTTTATTCCATAATCCGGAAACCTGTTATTCAGAAATCTCCAATTACAGGAAGGCTGTCTCCTAGAGACTCCATTTTATCCACATAGATTTCTAACAATGATCTCCTTTTTCTCTGTAATAATAAAACAGTACCTTGTACTTCATCCAAACTAAGATATAATTAATACGTATTGGAAGCAAAACCAGTCTATTGGGTTTATTTAATGTTTACATGATTTTCTAGTAGACTTGCTGTATGAAGATCCAAATTACACAAAGATCTGTTATCCAGAAAGCCCCAGGTCCTGAGCATTCTGGATAACAGGTCCCATACCTGTATTATATAGTTTGCCGAGATTCAAATGTTTTTTGTAGGCTACAAAAGTACAGCTGTGTTTAAAAGGCCAAATGATATTAACCCTTTAAGTGCCAGCAGAATTTCACATTTCTGGTACGCGAAATGCCAGACGTTTTTTAAGCATTTGGTACTTGTTCAGTTTAACAAGGTTTTTCTGTAGGAAAACCTCCATGAAACTAGGAAAATTATATATTGTTTTTTTCGTTATAAATTGGACTTTGACATGCAAGTGTAATTTTGCAACTTTTCTGGAGATTTAGTGTGTATTTTGGGTGAAATATGTAAAAAAAAATAAAATTATTAAAAAATTGAGTATATCTTGAGTTTTTTTTCCACAGAAAAGTTGATTTTACGAGCATTTTTTTTGTGTTTGTAAAAGCCGTGATCCTGCCAAGTCCAACGATACCAAATATGTATCAGTAACCCACTTTTTTTGTCCAGGAGTAACCCCCAAACTAAATCAGCATTTTCTAGAATTTTACACCAGAACAAAGTAGATAAGCACATGTAACAGTTGATGCAGCATAACTTATATGTAAATTTAAATTATCCCTTCAAGTTTGGTATTTTTAGAAACAACAGACCTTCAGGTTTGTAGGGGTGCTGTATTTTTTACTCAAAATTGAAATACATTTTACCAGCGCATCATGAAATTTAGAGCTTTTTTGTTGCATTTTTAGTTTTTTTCTAAAATGTAAACTTAGACGCAGGATCAAATGTAAATCTGACAAAACAACACGGTTATAAATGTTGAAACCACAGACAATTTGAAAGACAAACTTCTCATGAATAAAACAATACCCCATATGTATGGATACACATAGAGACGCAGCCACCAAACACCCCAAAACAGGAGCAATGCATAAGGGCAATTGCAGTTGAAAATCTGGGGACTGCGCTCTATGTGTACTACTTGCAGTTTTTCCATCTAAACACCCCCAAAATGTGAAATAACCCCCACAAACCATACATTACCGAAAAGTACACTTCTTCAGCTATTCAAAGATGCCATTCTCGCTTTTCTACACGGAGAATTGTGGCCGCAGTCCTTCGTAGAAGTCCGAGACTTGGCCTGAAATAAAGGAAAAAAGATATACAAAGCTAGATTTCTCCCTAACTATCCATGGTAACTACCAAAAACCTGCTCAATAACAATCTGCAAGTCCCCCTGAATGAAATGATACCCCCTATGTATGGATACACATAGAGACGCAGCCACCAAACACCCCAAAACAGGAGCAATGCAGAAGGGCAATTGCAGTTGAAAATCTGGGGGCTGCGCTCTATGTGTACTACTTGCGGTTTCTCAGTCTAAACACCCCCAAACTCTGAAATAACCCCCACAAACCATATATTACTGTAAAGTGCACTTCTTCAGCTATTCAAAGACGCCATTCTTGCTTTTCTACACGGAGAATTGTGGCCGCAGTCCTTCGTAGAAGTCCGAGACTTGGTCTGAAATAAAGGAAAAAAGATATACAAAGCTAGATTTCTCCCTAACTATCCATGGTAACTACCAAAAACCTGCTCAATAACAATCTGCAAGTCCCCCTGAATGAAATGATACCCCCTATGTATGGATACACATAGAGACGCAGCCACCAAACACCCCAAAACAGGAGCAATGCAGAAGGACAATTGCAGTTGAAAATCTGGGGGCTGCGCTCTATGTGTACTACTTGTGGTTTTTCAGTCTAAACACCCCCAAACTCTGAAATAACCCCCACAAACCATATATTACCGTAAAGTGCACTTCTTCAGCTATTCAAAGAAGCCATTCTTGCTTTTCTACACGGAGAATTGTGGCCGCAGTCCTTCGTAGAAGTCCGAGACTTGGTCTGAAATAAAGGAAAACAGATATACAAAGCTAGATTTCTCCCTAACTATCCATGGTAACTACCAAAAACCTGCTCAATAACAATCTGCAAGTCCCCCTGAATGAAATGATACCCCCTATGTATGGATACACATAGAGACGCAGCCACCAAACACCCCAAAACAGGAGCAATGCAGAAGGGCAATTGCAGTTGAAAATCTGGGGGCTGCGCTCTATGTGTACTACTTGTGGTTTTTCAGTCTAAACACCCCTAAACTCTGAAATAACCCCCACAAACCATATATTACCGTAAAGTACACTTCTTCAGCTATTCAAAGACGCCATTCTTGCTTTTCTACACGGAGAATTGTGGCCGCAGTCCTTCGCAGAAGTCCGAGACTTGGTCTGAAATAAAGGAAAAAAGATATACAAAGCTAGATTTCTCCCTAACTATCCATGGTAACTACCAAAAACCTGCTCAATAACAATATGCAAGTCCCCCTGAATGAAATGATACCCCCTATGTATGGATACACATAGAGACACAGCCACCAAACACCCCAAAACAGGGACAATGCATAATATTGGGGCTGCGAATTTATATGAGGTTCTCAACTTTTCTCATCCTAAACTGCACCTTTTCTGTTAAACCCCCACAAACCATATATTTTTGAAAAGTACACTTCATTAGATATTCAAAGATGCCATTCTTACTTTTCTACACGGAGAATTGTGGCCGCAGTCCTTCGTAGAAGTCCGAGACTTGGCCTGAAATAAAGGAAAAAAGATATACAAAGCTAGATTTCTCCCTAAGTATCCATGGTAACTAACAAAAACCTGCTCAATAACAATCTGCAAGTCCCCCTGAATAAAATGATACCCCATATGTATGCATAAACATAGAGACACAGCCACCAAACATCCCAAAACAGGGACAATGCGTAATATTGGTGCTGTGAATTTAGGTGCATGTATCCATATATCATCTGAAACTGTCCCTTACTGATGAAATAACCCCCAAAAACTAAGATTTCTTGAAAATAAACACCTTCAACTATTCAGAGATGCCATTCATGCTTTACTGCGTGGAGAATTTTGGCCACATTCTGCATTGTAGAACTCTGCTTTGGTCTGAAATAAAGGAAAAGATAGTATACAAAGTTAAGATTTATCTCCCAGGGAATTTTGGGACCACTTTATGGATCTGCATCTGGGTGCTACTACCCCAAAATATATTTCACTCACCTATTCGGATATATTGTAGTGGAGTGTCTTTGAGTTCCATCTGTCCTGTGGTGTTACGATACGAATTCCTTTGCTTCTTCCTACACTATTTCGCCAATGACAAAATCTGTACCACATTTACAAATACATTTTCCAACAGAAACCATAGTAAATTTGGCCCATAAATTATGCAAGTGTCCTAAGAAGTTTAGGAATTTAGGTGGCAACAATGAGGATTGGGGCATTAGCAGCTGAAATACTCACAAATCCAGAGATACCTAAATCTACAAAAACAAATGCAAATGTTGCTCAGAAATACAGACAAAACTATAGATAACTGCGCTGATAGACGAGCTTTTGAGGTGCCAGTAAAATAAAAGACTTGTAGCATCAGCATTAGAGATGCACATCATCCCACGTATTCATCACGCACCACAAGTTCTATCGTGTGCCCTCTCGCCAACCAGCACCTCATTTTGCTATTTACCACCAGCGCAATAGAAGTGCTATCCATAACACAACTGGTCTAAAACACCATTGCTCAACACAAAAGCTGAATGCCTAGACTAAGAACAATTGGAGTAGACACTCGCACACCCGTTGTGCAGGTATATAGCTTTGCTCGGTGCACAGTGAATGGAGGATACGGTGGCCTCCTAGTAACGTCTTGTATCTGCAGGGCAAGCCCTAGCAAAGGTTTTTACTGCGGTGGCACCACGGCAGTAAAAACCTTTGCAAGGGCTTGCCCTGCAGATACAAGTCTCGTGTGCTAGTGTGGTTTTTTGATTTAGACTAAGAACAAACCTACATACAAGTTTTTACTGCTACATTGCACTGCTCACCCAGTGCCAAATCCTATATAAAAAAATCAAAGATCACTACTATACAGAAAAAAAACTGTCATTGTTTGCCTTGTCAAACTTTTTTTTTTATTAACAACATCTATACCTAGTTATAAGCGAAGTAGGGACCTGCCAAAATGTTAGATCTCAATAGGGGGGCTTGAATCTGAAAAACCACTCCACAAAATAAAAAAACAAAAAAAAGAAAAGTATCACTCTGCCAGCACACCTAAACAGCTACTGCTAGCATGTGCATAAAAACCTAGAGCATGCCAAGTTTACTATACAGATTTACTAAATCCTTTTACCACCAACAAACCCAGAGAGCCCTAACCTACCAACACAACACAGAATTCAAGCCCTCTCGTAGTGTACCACAGTGTGGTACACCTCAAAACAGGGTTGGAAACACAAAGCAGGCTTGCTAGGACACTTGGGAAAAAAATACCGCACATCTTTTCTAACACCCCTGGAACGGCAAACCTTACAAGCTCTCTGGGCATATCTTTTATTAGGAGTTGGTGGAATTTGGGCAATGAAATGCTTACCCACCATTCGGGCAACATTGTCATTGCCAGGCATTTCTGGAACCTCCTGTACATCACCAAACAAAAGGGCAGGGAGCAGCTGCAGCAGATAATTGTAAAAACTCAATTTTGGGCCTGGTACTGCCGTTTTGTAAACGACATAAGAATTATAAAGGGCCATTTGGATCATATAAATTGCGGCTTTTTTGTACCAGGCCCTGGTTTTTCTGGTGGCGTCGTAATAAGTTTGGATTTGGTCGGTTTTATCGACGCCACCCATATGCTTACTATATTCTTTACAACAGAGTGGCTTTGATTATGCGGGCCTATCACCACTTCTGTGTTGGACAACTACACTCTCATTGTGGATAGTAGTAAGCATAAAAACATTTTTGGTGTCTGCAAATTTTAATGCCAGGAGCTCATCGCTTCTTAGAGCATGTACTTCTCCACGTTTCAATTTCTTATCCACCAGTTCCTTGGGAAGTCCTCTGCGGTTACGCCTAACAGTGCCACAAGCTGGGGTGTCCAACCAGTAAAGGGTTCTGAATAAGGGGATGCTTGTGTAAAAGTTATCCACGTATAAGTGGTAACCTTGGCCCAACAGTGGAGTAATGAGCTCCCAGACAATTTTACCACTGACAGTCAAGTCAAGGGGACAGCCGGGGGGGTCCAAATTAGTGTCCTTTCCCTCGTAGATCATGAAAAAACTAGTATAGCCCAAGCTGCTTTCACAGAGTTTGTAAAATTTCATCCCATATCGAGCACGCTTACTAGGGATGTATTGGCGAAATTTTAGGCGCCCTTTGAAGAGCAAAAGGGACTCGTCCACACATATATTTTGGGAGGGGGAGTAGACCTCTGTGAAGCGCTGAGACAGGCTATCTATAAGGGGCCTCAATTTGTAAAGCCTGTCGTAACCGGGCTCATTAGGGGGAACAGCCGCTGCATTGTCGTTAAAATGAAGAAACCGCAGTAAAATTTGATAACGGTTTCTTGGCATAACGGCTGAAAAAAGAGGGATGGAAAGGACTGTAGTGGTATCCCAGTATGAAGCTAAGGTGTTGCGTTCTACGAGTCCCATTGCCAATGTGAGCGCCAGGAATCTTTTGATTTCATTTACAGTAGTGGGATACCACGCCTGGGCTCTTGAATACCCTGGTATAGGGTGGCTGGCAAGATACTGCTCAGCGTATAAATTTGTGTAATGGACCATGTCCTGTAGGATGGCCTCTGTGATAAAAAGATTGAAGAAATCTAGGATTTCAAAGTTAGTGGTGTCCACCTTGACGCCCGTGACTGCAGTGAATGGGGGAATTTCAGGGGCATAATTACAGGGAGGCCCCCACATAGGCGCTCCAACTGCTGCATCACCACTACCCTCACCCTCTTCTACCTCCATGGGTGCATCTGGCACACTGCCACCAGCCTCTCCCTCTTCTTCTACTTCTTCAGCAGTAAGTGTGCCGCCACTACTAGCCTCTGCGCTAATAGTGCTGCTATCACCAACCTCTGATTCATCAGTAGAGTCATCAGATGGGACATACTCCGAATCAGAATTGCTAAATTCCTCTGAGCTGGAGTCCTCACAATACCTAGCCGCTTCTGCAGCGGTATAAAACCGTTTGGCCATTGTGCCAGAAAAATACAGACCACTGCAAAACTAGTAACAACTGCAAAGCAAGAAGCTCCTAAATCCAATCCAGCAAGATTTGACCAACTGCTAATACAAACAACGAGAGGGAAAAAAAAAAGGCAGCAAGATCTGACCAACAGTTAACCACTGCTAAAACAAACAACCAGAAGAAAAAGGAAAAAAAAGAAGGCAGCAAGATCTGACCAACAGTTAACCACTGCTAAAACAAACAACCAGAAGAAAAAGGAAAAAAAAGAAGGCAGCAAGATCTGACCAACAGTTAACCACTGCTAAACAAACAACCAGAAGAAAAAGGAAAAAAAAGAAGGCAGCAAGATCTGACCAACAGTTAACCACTGCTAAAACAAACCAGAAGAAAAAGGAAAAAAAAGAAGGCAGCAAGATCTGACCAACAGTTAACCACTGCTAAAACAAACCAGAAGAAAAAGGAAAAAAAAGAAGGCAGCAAGATCTGACCAACAGTTAACCACTGCTAAAACAAACAACCAGAAGAAAAAGAAAAAAAAGAAGGCAGCAAGATCTGACCAACAGTTAACCCCTGCTAAAATAAACAACAAGAATAAAAAAAAAAGAAGGCAGCAAGATCTGACCAACAGTTAACCCCTGCTAATACAAACACCAAGAAGAAGAAAAAAAAGAAGGCAGCAAGATTTGACCAACAGTTAACCCCTGCTAATACAAACAATCAGAAGAAGAAAAAAAAACTAGAACTTGAACTCCTTCCAGAAATCTACAGAATAGATTACAGACAAGACACTGCACGTGCCCAAAATCGAAAAGAACCTTTTGGGGGCACTAAACAAGCAAACAGGGCAAAGGAACAGTCTGGAATAAAATCACCCAAAGCACTAAAACCAACAGCTATTGGAATGAAATCGGGGGCCAGAAACCTAAATCAACCAGCGTCACTGCAAACACAACTTTTTTTGGGGCACTAAACAAGTAGCAAAGGGCAATGCAAATGAAAAACAGAATAAAACAACAAAATGTAATAAAAATCAGCTAAAGCAATAAAAACCAACAGCTATTGGAATGAAATCAGGGGCCAGAAACCTAGACCAACCAGCGTCACTGCAAAGGCAAACTTTTTTGGGGGCACTAAACAAGCAGCAAAGGGCAAAGCAGAATAAAACAACAAAATATAAGAAAAAAAACTAGAACTTGAACTCCTTCCAGAAATCTACAGAATAGATTACAGACAAGACACTGCACGTGCCCAAAATCGAAAAGAACCTTTTGGGGGCACTAAACAAGCAAACAGGGCAAAGGAACAGTCTGGAATAAAATCACCCAAAGCACTAAAACCAACAGCTATTGGAATGAAATCGGGGGCCAGAAACCTAAACCAACCAGCGTCACTGCAAACAACTTTTTTTGGGGCACTAAACAAGTAGCAAAGGGCAATGCAAATGAAAAACAGAATAAAACAACAAAATGTAATAAAAATCAGCTAAAGCACAAAAACAACAGCTATTGGAATGAAATCGGGGGCCAGAAACCTAGACCAACCAGCGTCACTGCAAAGGCAAACTTTTTTGGGGGCACTAAACAAGCAGCAAAGGGCAAAGCAGAATAAAACAACAAAATATAATAAAAATCAGCTAAGACAATAAAAATAACAGCTATTGGAATGAAATTGGTGGTTAGAAACCTTGATCCACCAACGTCACTGTAAAGGCACCAAACAGCAAATAAAAGTGAAAATGCAATATAATAGATATAAAACACAAAGCAACAATGAAAATGGTAAAAAACTGCAAAAATACAATAAAATAAAGCAGATAATTATAGAACAAGAGTAGAAATAAAGTTTTAGCAAAAAAAAAACCAACTACTAAAGAAAGCAAAGAAAGAAAGAAAAGAAGTATAGGGGAAAGAAAAAGTGTAGAAGTGTGAGTGTGTGTGTGTGAGTGTGTGAGTGTGAGTGTGTGCTTGGCAAAGATGCCTGTAAGTGTGTGAGTGTACAAAAGTGTGCTAAATGATAAAGACAGAAGAAAAAAATATTCAAAAAAAAAAAACCAAATTTAGAGAGATTAGAAGGAAACAAGTAAAATAAAAGGTGTAAGGGTGTTGTAGTTCAGCTCACTGAATCCAAGGCAGGCAATCAAGGCGACCAAACCAGCAGGAGAACCGCAGGAAGGCAGCAGGAGGGCTCCAACAGACACAAGTGCGCAGTAGGAGTGAAAGGGGAGGCGTCAGGAGGGCTGGATTTATTTGGGCAGCAGGAGCGCGTCACAGCCATGCGCCCTGCGTGCGCCCTGCGCTCCTATTGGTTCCAGCGACGATCGGTGGGGAGACCGGTGAGTATGACCGGTTTTGCTCGTTGCCTAGGGGGTTCTGCCAGCATCTAACGTGCGCTTGCGGTTTTAAATGCAACCGCTGCGCACTGGAACCCGGAAGTGCTGGAGATCGTAGAATCTACGATCTGTGGCACTTTGGTCCTTTGATCCACAGAACGTAGATTCTACGATCTGTGGCACTTAAAGGGTTAAAACAACAAAGGGCACGTTTTGTTAACTAAGTTTATTTTAATTCACTAAAAATCCTAGGTATGCGTTTCTAAACAAATAAAAGGTAAGGAATTTTCCCTTGGCATAAATTATCTTTCAAAATTTACCAGTGTATTTTGCCCATACAATTGTAGTGGGGAAAATGCTCTAAAAAAAATGTCACTGTTCGCCCATGCAACAATAATTTGCAGAAACTTAATGTACATGGCTTTTAGAAAATTGCCAATGGTGTGTGGAATTTGATTTTTAGTGAAAATATTCCAAATTTTCACTATGACCCTTTGGTAAATGTTTCCAAGTGTCATAGAAAGAAGTCTACAGAGCCCTTAGGGTAATGGCATGCAGGTCCTGCCCTTAAAGGAGAACTAAACCCCAAAAATCAATATGGTTAAAAATGCCATGTTTTATATAGTGAACTTATTGCACCAGCCTAACGTTTCAGCTTCTCAATAGGAGCAATGATCCAGGACTTCAAACTTGTTACAGGGGGTCACCATCTTGGAAATTGCCTGTGACACTCACATGCTCAGTGGGCTCTGAGCAGTTGTTGAGAAGCTAAGCTTGGAGGTCATCCCTAATTATCAAGCAGAAATGAGGTTTGTCTGTAATATAAGCTGATGCTACAGGGCTGATTATTAAATTATGATGCTAATTGCACTGGTTTCTGTACTGCCATGTAGTAATTATCTATATTAATTACTAATCAGCCTTATATTGTGAGTGGGTCCCTAAGCTCAGTAAGTGACAGCAGCACGAGAATGTGCAGTGAATCAGCAGAAAAGAAGATGGGGAGCTACTGGGGCATCTTTGGAGACACAGATCTTTACTGCTAAAGGCCTGTGGTTGCCTTGGGCTGGTACAGAAGCCCAAAACATAATGTACAACATTTCTAGCCTACTTCTTTAGGTAAGCTTTAGTTCTCCTTTAAGACAATGGTGGGGGGGCTATAAAATCCATTGGAGGGCCTCCAGTTGGACAACCATATCCTTAAAGGGGTGGTTCACCTTTAAAGTAACTTTATTATGTTATAGAATGCCTTTTTCTTTTGACTCTTTGCAGCTTTCAAATGGGCATCACTGACCCCTTCTAAAAAGCAAATGCTCTGTAAGGCTACAAATGTATTGTATTACTAATTTATATTACTCATCTTTCTATTCAGGCCTCTACTATTCATATTTCAATCTTTTATTCAAATCAGTGCATGGTTGCTAGGGTAATTTGGACCCTAGTTACCAGATTGTTAAAAATGCAAATTGAAGAGCTGCTGAATAAAAAGCGAAATAACTCAAAAAAATCGCAAACTGTCTAAAAATACCAATCTCTATATCATACTAAAAGTTATTTCAAAGATGAACAACTCCTTTAAAGGAACATTAACTGGATTGACAATGTTTGCCAATTAAAATGCATTTGATATTTTTTTTAAGTCTTATACTTGTTCAATGTATTAAAGCTGTCATAAATCACAGCTGAAAATTTACACAGCTGAAAATGGGATCACTTAACAATCAGAAGAATGATCATCGTTCGTCACATTTTCCACAGAGCCAGATAACAGGTTAATTCAGAACCCTGACGTTCCAGTCCTGTTCAGCGCTGGGAAACACGATCCCACTCTCCCTTCCCGAAGCTGTCAAAGAAATGCTGAAAAATCAGCTATTTTCTGCAATTTTCACTGCTGGGATCTTTCATCGAGAAAGCCGGGGCTTTTATTTCTGGACGGAAGGTTGTGAACTCTGAACTTTGAACTTCGTGGCAAGATAACCTTTTAGTTGTGAATGAATTAACCAACAATAGAGTGTTTGTATACATGTGTGGTGGTTCACCTTTAAGTTATAGAATGGACCATTCTAAGCAACTTTTCATTTGGGCTTCATTATATATTTTCTATAGTTTTTTTTTTTAAATTACTTGCTGCCTTCTTCTGACTCTTTCCAGCTTTCAAATGGGGGTCACTGACCCCATCTAAAAAAACATATGCTATGCAAGGCTACACATTTATTGTTATTGCTGCTTTTTATTACTCATATTTCTATTCAGTCCCTCTCCTATTCATATTCCTGTCTATTATTCATAGACTGGAACCATATTCCAGTCTATTATTCGAGTGGAACGCACAACCAAAATTGCAGTCAATGCCTTGACCTTTTGTTTATTTTCCTCGGTGTGCCGTCACTACTGGATCTCCATATTACTTTATACTGGACTGGCACCCAGGCATTGACTGCAATTCTGGTTGTGCGTTTCACTCAAATATATATATATATATATATATATATATATATATATATATATATGCTGTGGTAGTGTTCTGCATTAGGTCGGGTACCTGCAAGAATCATGAGGAGAGTTGCATCACAGCCCTATGTATTTTATTTGTTTTCTGTTTTTTCACCTCCATCTGCTAAAGCCATTTTAGGTCTGCAGAACTGATAGTTTCAAGTTAGTGGTTTTGAGAAGCTAAATGCGATGTGCAAAAGTTATGTGTCCAGCCATAATAAACATATCGATAGTGGGGCCTTACCAATAGCCTGCCAGATTAAAAAATCATATTAGATAAGGATGGCATTAGCACATAAGGTCCTCTCCTGATGGGTCTCGAAAGGCCTGCATTATATATGGCCATCTTAAAATATTCATGCCACCTGTCTAAAAAATCTCCAAACCAGGTCTCCAATCTGTATCCTCCATGCCATTGTTGCCAATATTGGCGATCATGTCCTGGCAAATACTTGTGTGTCAAGTGTGACTAAATTCTATATCTGCGCTTATTAAGGCTTGGAGTGATCCCTTCCACATAGACTCCTGTGCTACTAATGGTAGACAACCGCAGTGATTTTGGGCGATCCTATACAATAACAACCATTATTCCCAGCAAAACATTGTCAGCCTGCTTCTTCCAATCAATATCACAGGACTGTGCACACTAAATAACACACTGGCAGCTTGCTTATTGCCTCATTAAATGGTCACCAAGATGGCCTGACCTTTGTCCTTGTAATACTGAACATGGGACAGCTGGGAATGATATATCGAATTCATCTGGAGAAGCGGGAGCTGCGCTTAGATGTAACCTTTCGGAAGGTTAGTTATGCAGTAAATTCTTCCACCTATAGCTGCTCACTCTCCCTTTATCAGTACAGAGAGGATATTAGGAGCCAATTGATTGCTAATAAAGAAACAGCCAAAGATTAATGCCTTGCATTACCCAAAGACTGTGTGTTTTTTTTGGATTCTGTTTATTAGTATTTGACAGCTAAGAGCATTAAATGTTTGCCGATTTTTTTAAAAATGTAAAAAATATATAATATAAGCCTATGAATTGGATGTTCTACCTGTAATTCAACTTGGTATCTGAAGTTGAAAAAGGACTCATCAAATTCATGGGGGGACCCTCCAACCTTAAAAGTGCATTTGTATTAGTCCCTGGATTAACTTTCTACTAAGAACTAATTTCTGTAACCCTTTATTTTCTCACTTAATAAAAAGGCATCCATCCCTCTCTTCTTGAAACTATCCAAAAAAGGCATCCAACCCTTTGTTCTTTAAACTATCCAAAAAAAGCATCCAAACATTTCTTCAAAACAAAAGCAAACCCCTTTTTGCACCTTAAAAGTGTTGTTCACCTTTGAATTAACTTTTATTCTGTTATTCTGAGATAATTTGCAATTTCTTTTCATTTTTTATTATCTGTGGTTTTTGAGTTACATGGTTACATAGTTACATAGTTACATAGTTACATAGTTAAATTGGGTTGAAAAAAAAACAAAGTCCATCAAGTTCAACCCCTCCAAATGAAATGTAGTTGTGTAAAAATCAAATTATTTAGCCCAATAAACATACAAAAAGGGCAACATTTTGGGTCCTCAAGACCAGCTTGAAGTTTAAAATATAATTTTTAGTGGCTGTTGGACTAATCCTCTGTATATACTCATATTAACAATGGGGAAGATTTACTAAAGGACGATGTGGCCGTCACTAGCAAAAATTTGCCAGAAATCTCATCTGCAGGGACATCGGCAATTTATTAACAGGCATAGCGGACAATTCACTAGCGAAAGAAACCGGGTAGACTAGTGTAGTTTCACGCTTTATTGTCAGGCGAATTTTCATCAGGCAAATGATCGATAATCCGCAAAATCACCAAACTGCGAAATTAGGGGAATTTTACCCCTTTCGCCAGTTTCCTTCGCCACCTTAGACCTTTTCAACTGATAAGATAAAGCTACATCCGCCTCAATCTTAAATCAGTGACATCATATCCTGTTTGCCAGAAAGTTATAAAAGACCTAAAAAACGCTGGAGTTTTTTCATATTTTAAAGCAGGATTGTCATTTACCATTTGAGGGCATGCCACATTTGTTTTAGGGTGGGCTCATGTCTAGGGCATTAGAGGATCTCTTTTGTTGTATTTTACTTCCTTGGACATTTGTAATAATAAGTGGCTACTTCAAGCATTTGCACCAAAATAACTAATAAAGACATATATACGACCTATATGTACCCGCCCTATTCAAATTGACCTAAGTGTAAGAGTACCAAGGAAGTTTCACTAGGCAGAAATGAACGCTAGTGAAAGATGGATATGAATTGCTCGTGCTGACGAATTAACACTAGTGAAACTTCTCCAGCATTTGGCTGCCCAGATGCAACTTCGCATTTTAGGGAATTACTTTAGTTGTATCACATTTTTGTCTTCCGAAGTTGTGCGAAGCATGGCGGATTTGCCCCAATATCTCTAATTGCTGTATATAACTGTAGAAAACATATTGATCAAATACAAATTATACAATTGCCTGAAAATTCGAAGAGCCATTTAGGCCTTTTGATTTATAGGAATTGAGTCAGAATATCCAGACTCTCACTCTGTCCATTATTTATCTAAATGTATTGTCCACCTCTGATATCATTGTGCACTCTATCAATTCCCTGGAATATGATTCCCTTTAAATGACCATTATGTACAGAGTGAATGTTTGGTGATGCTCAATAATTGAAAGTTTTGTATATCCAGTCATACACTCAGCTTTTCAACACTTGTTTTGTCTTCCTTACATATAGGTTGCCACAAGGGCACACAAAAAGAGAGACCATATGGGTGGTTTGGCAGTTAATGAAAAGTCTCATCATACATACATAGTTGTTCACAACAGCCACATCGGAAGGGGTCCAAATTTTTGCAAATTTTGATTTTATATGAAATTGTGCTGCACAAACCATTTTTACCCTAGAAGTTTAGGAGACCACAGACCAACCTGTGTATTTTAAAATCAACATTGATTTTTACCTGCCACTTGTGTTTATACAAATGGCCTGTAGATGTCACTGTGCCCAGACTTATACTGTGCATACTTCCTGATAGCTTGAAAGTGAAAGTTACTGTTGTGTAATGCCTTCATGACTCTGCTAATAAAGCACTGTTATACTCTACTCATCCTCGGCTACCCAAAACATAACAAATGGTGACAAGGATGGCTCTTCTATCTCTGCAGCAGCCTGCACCTTTTCTTCCAAACCCTGGTGAGCCTACCATACCTTTTACTGCTTGGATCCATATGTTTGAAAATTACATTATTGCTGCTGACCAAGGGGAGATTTCTGCTGCTAGAAAGCGTGCTTTACTTATTCACTGCCTGGGAGCAGAGGGACAGCGCCTATTCTATACATTACCATCACCTGATGATACTTATGAAACTGCTCTTACTGCTATAAAGAACTTTTTCGTGCCAAGAGTAAATGTGGATGCTGAAAGATACAAATTCCGCCAACGTGGACAACGTAATGGCGAATCCACAGAACAATTTGTAGCAGCTTTGAGAGAGCTGGTTGTTACCTGTGAGTTTGGGAATCAGATGAAATGCTAAGACACCAAATAGTGGAAAAAACAAACTCACATCGCATTAGAGAGAGACTGCTCCTAGAGCAGGATTTAACCCTTGCAAAGGCTATTACAGTTGCTAGCCAAATTGAAACAGCAGTGGCAGAGGCTAAAACTCTCAGTCATGGAACTCCTGGGAATGTATAGATTGTGAATTCAACACTGTGGCCTAATAATGCGCAGTCACAGGCAAAATACAGTGCTAAGGAAAGGGATTCACTGTTAATCTTTCATATAACCAACAGAGGGTGCTGTGTGATATTGCAGTCACTGTTATTCTTTCATACAACCAACAGAGGGCGCACTGTTATTCTTTCATATAACCAACAGATGGCGCTGTGTGATATTGCAGTCACTGTTATTCTTTCATATAACCAACAGAGGGTGCTGTGTGATATTGCAGTCACTGTTATTCTTTGATATAACCAACAGAGGGCGCACTGTTACTCTTTGATATAACCAACAGAGGGCGCTGTGTGACATTGCAGTCTCTCCCCAAGCGAACTGTTGGTATAGGAATGATTAAAAGTGACTGCAATCTCAGCTACTGCCCGCTGACCCGAGTATAAGCCGAGGTAGACTTTTTCAGCACATTTTGGATGCTGAAAAACTCGGCTTATACTCGAGTATATATGGTAAGTGTGAATAAAGCTGGTACATTTATTCCAGACAAGTTTATATGCACTGTCAGTGTCAGTACAGCTTCTGCTGGCAAGGCACACCCCATTAACCTGATGCTTGATACAGGTTCAGCTGTTTCTATACTACCAAAGGATATTTTCTTGAAATACTTTGCATAAGATCAGCTTGTTGCACCTGCCCTGAAACTGGTCAGTTACTTAAAGGATCCAATCCCTGTGCTTGGTTGCTTGCCAGTGACTGTACAATTTGAATCAAATACTGCAAAATGTGACTTTTACATTCTGAATAAGGGTACTGCTATACTTGGAAGGGATCTCTTTCTGCATTAAACCTACAATTAATTACTCATTAATTACAATCATTACTACAGCACCAGTGCCTGCCACATAGCCAGTGTCTAAAATATCACCACAAAGCAACACTTCACTGGGCTGTGCAAAGAACTTTGTACACAAATTTAAGTTGAGACCAGATGTAAAACCAGTACCATTTCCTGATTCAGCATGGGAAAAACTTGCTATTGATATTTTCGGTCCTTTTACAGATGCTCCTATAGATTGTGGATTTGCTATAACCTTGACAGACTATTACAGTAAATGGCGTGAAATTGCATTTGTTTCTCATATAACATCAGCTACAGTAATAACATTTCTGTCTACAGTCTTCAGCAGAGAAGCTAATCCAAAGGAGTTAATATCAGACAATGGACCATAGTTTGTATCATATGAGTTTGAATCCTTTCTGAGAGAGGAATATTGTGCATAGGAAATCTTCATTACCCACAAGCAAATGGAGAAATCGAGTGATTCAAGAAGCACTACAGACAGCAAATCTTGGAAAGTATTTGCAACAGAGTTCCTACATAACTGCAGAGCAACGTGCCATGCAACAACCCAATCATCTCCTGCTGAATTATTACATGGCAGACAGATGCGCACTAAGTTACATGTTGCAAACATCAAACTTCCACAAAATACTGTGCCTACAAAATCATCTACTGCTGACATTGTGAAACGTCAACAAGCCAAATGCAAGGCTTATACTGACAGAAAACGTGGTGCAAGAGAAGTACACTTTCAGCCTGGATCTTTAGTCAGAATTAAGAAACCAGGAATACTGAAACAAGGACAATCTTAATTTACTACACCACTTGAAGTGAGACGCCAGCAAGGACCATACATGGATGCATATGGAATGCAAGTCGTCTTGCTCCTGTTAGATATGACTTTGGAGAAGCTCCATTTGATGAAGGACATTTTCCTACTCCTGATGTCAACTGCAATAGGCATGAAGAAAGTGAACCTATAATGCATACTGAGCGAATAAGAAAACGACCTGCATGAACCAAGGACTATGTGATGTGAAGGATGCATAATATTGCTTTAATATGTATACTGTTTTATTATTGCTGTTTATTACAGTTGTCCAAATGCTTTCCTACTATAGGGGGAATATGTGGTGTTTATACAAATGGCCTGTATATGTAACTGTGCCCAGACTTATACTGTGCATACTTCCTGATAGCTTAAAAGTGAAAGTTACTGTTGTGTAATGCCTGCATTACTCTGCTAATAAAGCACTGTTATACTCTACTCATTCTCGGCTACCCAAAACATAACACCACTAATCCACAGAGGTTACCAATTTTTCCAAATCTCCCTGTGCAGATGTGTAATCTTAGATGGATATTCATTGTGCATATTATTCAGTATGTTGACGGCAAACACTAACTCATGGCTTAAACTGATTGATTAAGTAAAAGTGCACCCAAAACAGAGCACTGCACACACTACTAAGAACAGTCCACCTATTATAGTTTGTACCACTGACAACCACCCTCGGTACATGATTCTTTAATGGGACCAACAGACCTTTTGGGAGGGGCTGGAGGGGGAGGGGTTGGGCTGGGATGTGGGACTGCAGGGGGTTGCGGCTGGGAGGTGAAACCAGAGGTGGCTTGCGCCGGAAGGGGGTTGCGGCTGGGATATGGGACCTGAGGGAAGTTGTGGCTGGGGGTAGCAAGATGGGGCTTGGGTGCACTTGGGGGTTGTTAGAAGAGCCACTTAGGCAGCAGGCTTGTGGGCCCCCCAGTCTGACTCTGCAAAGTGAGACTTTGAAAGGCTCTTGTAAAAGACAATGGTAGGGGTCACCTTCCTCCACAGCCCATCATAAAACACAATCACCCATTTTAATATTAGAGGACCTCTTAAATCTTACGGGGCTAGGGTTGCCACCTTCTCTGTAAAAAATACTGTATTTTCCTGGTTCTTAATACAAAGACTAGTCTGGCAAAACCAGACCTGGCAGCTGGTGATAAAGCTAACCCTACAGAATTTATGGGTCACTCTCACACACCCTTGTGGAAAAGATGATAATCTGGGTGCTGGATCACCCCAAACATTCCTTATAACTTTGTATATCACCTGTAAACTTCACAAAAGCAAATCTGTCCCTTGTTGTTAAATACATTATTCCTAATTTACATTCAGTCTACCTTCCAAGAAAGACGAGCGCTCAGATAAACACAGCCCTCGCATTTCTTACTCTCATCTCCAAGGAAAATTTCATTTACTCTTCAGCTCAAAGAATATTGATTTTTTTTTCTTCCTGGGTAAAACTTATCTTGAAGAATCCATATAGAAGATAAAAACAACCGCAAGCTCGGAATCTGGCATCAGTTTATTTTTTTTTCTTGGGAAGTTCCATATAAACACTACGGGAGCCAGAACCTTGTTGTCTTAACCCTTAAAACGCCAACACCAGTTTTTAAGTTGTGGCTGAAGATCTTGGCAATTTTTTGTGGATTGATTTATGCATTTTGGATGACTGGTTTTCATTATTTGAAATCCATCCAACCAACCGGTGCTCAACCCTCGGGTCACTGCTGGTTTCAGGTCACCCTGCACATCACCAGTTCATGTGTTTTTGTTCTCCGGTTTATATGGGCATGTGGCCAAATCATATCTCTTGAGAAAATAAAGTCTAAGATGACTGTAAAGACAAGATTATTGACTTATTTGGATTTTGATTGTGGGGAATCATAACATTGGATTTCATATATAGTTATAATGGTGCTCAGCATACTAATTCTGGAATTCTTGGACCATAAGTAGAACGCAAGAACTTGTGCTGCTTTTTCTTCTGAACAGATACCGAGGGGATCATTTATCAAAAATTGTGCAATGATCTTGGAGGCAACACAATCCTCCAGGATTGTGTTGCCTCCAATAAGGATTAATTCTATCTTCGTTGGGATCAAATACAATGTACTGTTTTATTATTACAGAGGAAAAGGAAATCACTTTTAAATATTTAAAATATTTGATTAAAATGGTGTCTATGGTGGATAGCCACCCTGTAATTTGGAGTTTTCTGGATAACGAGTTTCCGGATAACAAATCCTATGCCTGAAGTGCTGAGCTTACTGTGAATAACAGGGCACCGAGATGAAGTCTAGTCTTCTTTTAAAGACACCCGAGACTTTTTGTCGGGTGAATTAGAAGAAGTTTACATAAAGCTTACATAAATCTGTGGTATTTGCCCCCCAAAATAGTATATATGTATCAACAGTGATCTTCTACCTTCCCTAATAGTAGAGACAAAGTGCCCGTGAGTGCCGCATTGAAGTCGACATAATGAATGTGATACTCACCCGCCCCCCAAACAATTCACTTTTCAAGGCTAAGCTTAGTCTCAATTACTCTAAATCCCTCTGTTAACCTGATGACTACAAGATACAGGGGGAATTAAGGGTTGATAGCAGAAAAATACAGCAAAAACTATTTAAAAAATGCACTTTGTGGAGCATCCAAAACTCTCCTTTTTTTCCCCCCTTTGGTCGAGGAGGAGATGCTGCTGTATTCAAAGTTACTGGCATGGCTCCCAAATGACTGTGCTTAGAGAATGCCTGATCATTTACACAGTTACATTAACTAGTTTGGGTAACACGATTTTAAATGGTCACAAATGTTCAGTTATAATAATTTATGCCAGTGCATTAGCTTTCATCAGTCTAGCACACAGTCTCATGCAAGAGAATGACAGCAAAGAAGTGTGTGTTTGGTATGGGTAGCTGCTTTTGTGAACATTAGCCTGTTTTATTACATTTTTCCTAGAGATATATACATTTTTTGTTTAATATCTAGCCTTTCTTCCTCTGATGCTGCTGGGCAACAAATCCCAAATTTTTCTCTAGTCGGCCTTCCTGTCAGTGCAGACAACATTTTTCTATCTAAAACCAAGTATTAAAGCATGCGGGGATTTGTAGTTAAGGCAACTTGTCTGCACCCATGGGTAAAGCTTGGCCATGCATTAAGGTGGGCAATATCGGGCCGAGGGCCAAACAAATTCATAACAAATTCAGGCTGCAGGGAATGACCAAATAAACAAGCCAGTATGGTGCACACACCGTCAAAATTTTTAAACTGGCCCGATAAATATCTACCTGATTTTCAGCCAGATATTGGTTTGGCAAGCCCATTTGAGGTCCCATACACGGACCACCGATTCAGGGTGAAGGGAATGAATCGTCAGTATGTATGGTCCCACGTATGGAAGGTTTTTTTACTGACACCCCAGACGCATGTCCTAGAGAATTAAAGGGAGGAAATGCATGCCCATTCGTGCATCTTTAAAGGGGTTGTTCAACTTTAAATTAACTTTTTAGTATGATGTCGAGAGTGATATTCTGAGACATTTTGCAATTGATGTTCATTTTTTATGGTTTTTGAGTTATTTAGCTTTTTATTCAGCAGCTCTCCAGTTTGCAATTTTATTAATCTGGTTGCTAGGGTCCAAATTACCCTATTTATTAACATGTATTTTTAGAACGCCAACATACTTTGCAGCACTGTGGACTGATTTAAATGACTGGAATATGAATAGGAGAGGGCTTGGACAGAAAATGAGTAATAAAAAGCAGCAATAACAATACATTTATAGTCCGCAGAGCATTTGTTTTTGTATGGGATCAATGACCCCCATTTGAACGCTGGGAAGTGTCAGAAGAAGAAGTACAAGCAAGCAATTTTCAAGCCATTTGAAAAAACTATAAAAAAGAAAAAATGGAGGCCAATTGAAAAGTTGCTTAGAATTAGCCATTCTATAACATACTAAAAGTGAACAGGATTCTGCGGTGGCCAGTGCCCGCCAACACTACCTAACTTGAGGTGGCCATACACATAGACATGTGGGCGATATCGGGCTGATCCGGTCATAATGGTCAGTCGGATCATAATGAAAGTAACAGGGGCGGTCGGATCGCGGGACCGCGTCAATGAACAGATGCGGTCCGTAATCAGATGGGATTTTTAGCCCTGTCCGATTGACATCTGCCTGACTTTCGGCCAGATATCGATTTTCAGAAGCCCGTCGAAGAGCCCCATACACGGACCAGTAAGCTACTTTTGTCGGCCTGTGTTCACAGGTAGGTAGGGGTAGGTCACAGAGGTACATGCCAAGGGAGCAGCAGTTGGGGGGTACTTGAGCCATAAGCACGCATCTCTTCTACTTCTGCTACCAGCACCCATGGGGTGGGATCAGGTTGCAATTCAGAACTGTGGGCAGTGATGGCAGAAAAGTGCGTCTAATGACCAGCGGTGAGTTTGGGGGAAAGGCAGTGGGCCAAGTAGAATTGTCTTGAGCACAATTAATAAATGGCCCAGATCTTCTCTCCTTGTCTGCCCCTTATGAACAGTGCAAATAAATGCAGGCAGTGCTGGATTCATGGGGAGAATGCAGGTCTCCGAGCTCTGAAATAAACTGTGTCAATTCTACCTGCAGAGCAGGGCACAAAGTGCAAAAAACCCGAAACATCCTAATTGCAAGAGGGCCGTGCAACACCTCAGCCACTCTGGTAGGGAAAGGGTGCTGTGCTGAATTTTTGAAATTATTTTTTAAAGTGAAAGGGGGAGAAATGTTTCCTTGCTTGTATGAGATACAATAGCTCTTCTGAATTTATTGAATGCTGCAAAACACTATACACATTATATCCCTGCAAGATAGGCCGATAAGTACCAGACACCTGCAAGAGGAGGGGGGCCAGATTATGTTTCATTTTAACAATTGTAAATCCAAGGTGTTGACAGTCACCGTGAGCACCTGCGTTTATGGAACCATCAACCATATTCCTTTCTAACATTCTTCCTCAGTCCGGTCCTATAAAGCATGAATCGAGTATGACCCTTCACGTTCCCTTCGTTAGGGGAACAAAATTCCTTTTACATACCATTTGGATTTGTAATGGTAGGCACATTTTTGTCTGGTAATTTTAATGGTTGGCATCTTTAATTGCCAAAACCTTATATTTTTCAGTACTGTAAGTTTTCCCCTCTATAATACAAAAGAGACACAAAATGTTTCTAAATTGTATCCTTATAAACTGTGCTTGGTTATGTTATCCGTCATAATTACTGCTTAGTGATGTGTGTCATATGACTTACTGATCCCATCCCCCACATTGTAAATTATGAGAATATTAAAATGTTCTCTGGCTAACACGATGAAAATCTATTTCTAACATTTCTCCTGTCTCATTGGTTTTCTCTAGATGCTGGAATATCAAAAAAACAAAAACTGGAATATCAAATATGCAGATGTCCTCCGCCAGTGAAACTATGTGAAAACATTGGACACTACTAAGACAGGTAATACTTTAAAGGAGAACTCAACACCCTAATTAAGAAAATCCCTACCTACTAAGCTTGATAGTCCCACCTATCGGCTTCCCCCCCTGCATACATCAATTCAATCTGAAAATGTCCCTAAAATATTTCTCACCTAACAGTGCAGAGTAAGCGCAGCAGAGCTTGTAGACGCCATCTTCTGGATCGCGAGTCTTCATCAGTAATAGAGCACTGTATTGGTGCATGCTTATTTGGAGCAGTCTTCCGGTTCGTACGTCTACTACGCATGCAGCAAAAAGTGCCAGAAATTTCCAAAGAGAACCAGAAGAAATCCGAAGATCCAGAAGATGGTGTCACAAGCTCTTCTGTGCTTACTTTGCACTGATAGGTGACAAATATTTTAGGGACATTTTCAGACCTATTGAAGTATCTGAGAGGGGGAAGTAGGGAGGGGGGACTATTTGCTTAGTAGGTAGGGTATTTTCCTAATTGGGAGGTTGAGTTCTCATTTAATAAAGTTGGTGCAGGGTTAGTGGAGAGAACTGTATTTCCAGTTATGGAAAATTATGGCTTTTTAGCAAGGTGGCACACACTTTTTCATTTACAGAGATCCCAGAGACACGTGCAAGAGTATTAGGTGGCACAAAGGCATGGCCTTAGTGTTTTTTAATAATACTTGAGTCTCTTGTCTGGCTGCGCTCTGCCCCTAGCACTAGATTTCAAATTTGGCATGAGGTGCGGAACATAAGCACAGGGGGCAAGGTAACCCAGGGCCATTTACCACTGATGTTCGCTAACTTGCAAGTCTGATGTGCAAGTTAAGGGATGGTTAAGGCAGAGACAAGCCAACACAAATAGTCTCCAAAGGAATTTCCTGGCTAAATTCCACACCATGCCCTGCTTGCTAACTCCATTCACCTTCCCGTCACCGCTCCACTCCACTTTTCTTCCCTTCCCTCTGATACTTAAGGTGGCCAGAGACGCACAGATATTATCCCATGAAACAACTGTTTTTAAAGGGGTTGTTCATCTTCAAAACTTTTTTCAGTTTAGTTGTTTTCAGATAGTTCTGCAGAAATAAAGACTCTTACCAATATTTTCTATTTGTAACTGTTTTTTTAATATTTAAGAATAAAGTTTTGTTTTTCACCTTCTAAAGCAGCTCTGGGAGGGGGGTCACCGTAGCAATTCGTTTTCCGAAGTCGCCTGTAATTGCCTCACGAGGCAATTCAGAATCTTCTCCTGGATTGCTGAGCTGCCAGACTAAAACACCAGAGACAGGAACATTAAACTTTAAACTTCCATTTGGGAAAAACGATATCAAATAAAAAATGGATAACAATTAAAAAATCTTTATTTCTAGTGAACAATCTGAAAACACCTCACCTCAAAAGGTGTGTTTGGAAGTTGAACAACCCCTTTAAGATATTTGGTGTGTGTATGACGGAAGATGTGCCAACGTATATCTGCAAAAGACTTGAATATCGATAGTCGGTCTCGTTAATAAGACAAGTCGAAAAAATTTGATCTGGCACATCTGAAGGCACCCGAACATCGACCAGTGTTTACTGCTGAATCCTATTGTATCTGATGATTCAGCAAAATATTGTTAACAGACAAAGATTTTCTAACCTGTCCACAGACGGTTTGAAAATCTTCGTTTGCTATGACTATATCCTTGTGTCTGTGGCCAGCTTTAGAGGAGGATGGAGAGATACAGTATGTGCCTAGGGTCGCAACCCATCTCATTTTGCACAAGGTTTGTACCTTGTATGAACTGTGGTCAGAATGCATGTAGGCTAAACTAACATAGAGTCCTTTCTATGTGCTTTAGGATTTGACTTGTATCTACTTAGATTGCTTGAGATCCTGCATTTGTGCCTCACTTGATAGTTAATAGTTAATAAAAAAAAACCCACTCATTTCAAAAAGAAGAAAAAAAATATGGAAACTATTTGAGATTTTTAATAACAGAAAGTTTAAGGCGATTTCATTTCTACCTAATGCAAGGATTATTTCTTTATACTTTTAATCTGATAATGTCTGGAGCTTTTTCTCTTCTTTCTCTTTCAACATGGTAAAAAAAAAATTCTTACAAATCCAATTTCCCCTTACTGCGGCAAACTGAAGTTGTGTTGTGAAATGTTTTACTCTGTTTACATTTAGCCCAAAGATATTATATTTGTTTATTTTTCTTGCTCCGTCTGCTGGTCTCTTTGCTTCTCAATATAGTTAGTTCTCAGCCTGTTTATACGTTATAAACTACAGCTCTATATGTGCTGGTGGCTTTCTAACAGTTTGCCACCCCACCACTAATTTTGTATTTTGTCATTTAAAAAAAGCTCTTTTTCATTTTTGGGGGTCAAAGATATGGAATAATTAATGCTGATAGTAATTACTGGATTCTTGAAGGGTGTTATCTGCTACCTGGGTCTTTTAAAGCACTCTAAATACATGAATCAAAGTTGCTTCCCTTATCATCTGTGCAAAGTTACTCCAACCAGTGGAAGGTCTACAAATAGCCTCTAACCCTCTAACCAGATTGATCTTCTGAATGCAAAACTAAAGCATTTGTAGGTTGCTGTGAATTTATGAATATCTTATAAGTAAATGGGTGCACGGGATAGTGACTAAAGGTGGCCATACATGCTGAGATCCGCTAGTTTGGCGACCTTTCTCCCCGATATACACCACTTGGGACCTACGATCGGATCACAACGTTTTACAATACAGGCGGTCAGATCGAGGACCGCATTAATGAACTGATGTGGTCCACGATCCAACGGGATTTTTAAATCTGGCCGATTGACATCTGGATAATTTTTGGCCAAATAAGCTGCCGATTTGGTCTGTCTGCAGCATATATCAACCCGTGTATGTGTTACCTTTATGGCTTGTGTTTCATCCTTCTTTTGCCTTATGGTTTCTAAGCAGCCTGGTATCATTTTTTCTTTCACTAATGACTAATAACTAATGATCAACACTATATTAAACATTACCATGTGGTTTGATTCAACTAAAAGTGGGTTATTCGGTTTTTAGCACAAAATTTTTTTGACCACAGAAGGGCTGCAATTGAAACATGTTGCACCTAATAAATCTATTTTGTGTTTGCAAGGAACTAGACTTTATTACTTTTTGAACTCAGCCGATATTATTTACCAGCTGTGATTCTAGAGGTTTCTGTGTTGCATTTGCTTATTCGTATGATAACTTTCAACCTTTGGGGGGTCCAACACAGTTCCTCAGGTTAGAATAACTTGGGGGTGCCTAACAACTTGGTGTTGATCATTCTTTACAGTACCACAGCCATGCTACATGAGCCTCTTGGTCTAAGTAAAAATGTATAGTGTTTTGCCTCAGTGACTGTTAAAAGTGTAGGACATTCAGGAACAGAGTTTTTGAATGTATCAGAACAAAGGGGCAATGAGCAAGACCTTAGATGCCTATCATCTTGCAGATAACGCACTGTCTTGGATATCATTCTTCTTAACTACATTTAATTTTAAAAGAACGTTTCCAGCCTAGCCTAAGGCAGAGACGCACGCTATTTCTGGAGTTTAGACACTCACTTCTTCTTCGGGTGACTAATCTCCCCGAACTGCCACTTGGAACATTTTGTTTTCCGAAAACCGGTGGCGGGAAGGCAGTTCGGGGAGATTAGTCGTCCGGAAAAGAAGCGATTTGTCACTCTCGAAATAGCAGCGTGTGTCTCTGCCCTAAGAGCTAAATGAACTCCTGCTGGGACTTGTTTAACTCTATGCATCATAGGTGCTCTATATGTACATGTATCTTGCTTAATTTGTATTCCTTCATTTGTGCCATATAATACCCATCTATTTTTCCTCATATTACAGCACTACTCATCCACCCTTCATCTTCCCTAATTCACTAAAAACCCCATACTTTTTATTTTTTCTTATCCGCCTCTGTATTTGATATTACAGGTATGGGATCCGTTATCCGAAACCCCGTTAACCTGAAAGTTCCGAATTACATAAAGGCCATCTCCCATAGACTCCATCTCATCCAAACAATCCAAATTTTTAAAAAGATTTTTAACTTTTTCTCTGTAATAATATAACAGTAGCTTGTACTTGATCCAAACTAAGATGTACAGTAATTGATCCTTATTGGAAGCAAAACCAGCCTATTGAGTTTCTTTAATGTTCTTTAATGTTTACATGATTTTATAGTAGACTAAAGCTGGCCATAGATTTTTAAAAGTTCAGATCCTCATCGTGAGATCACGATTTTCTCTGAATGATCGTACGATCATACGAATTGACCATCAACTAAAAAGACCAATTTGCCAGGAAAACAAAGGGGAGCTGCCTTCTTCGCCCTGAAAACATAGATAGATTGCACTGGGACCGACAAAGATTTTTTTTCCTGACAGATGTCGGCCAAAAAATCATAAGATGTACGATCGTTCGAATCCCACTAATCGCAAGGATTGGTCGGACTTCCCTAAAATCGGTCGTTCGGCAAGAAGAATCATTGCGTCTATGGGGAGCTTTAAGGTATGTAGATCCAAATTATGGAAAGATCCATTATCTGGAAAACCCCAGGTTCTGATCATTCTGGATAACAGGTCCCATACCTGTACACCGTATTCCATTTGTCTTCATGTCATCTTCATGTAATCTCTTTTAATATTCCTTCCTTCCTTCTAATCACTTTCCTATTGCTTCAATATTGCAATTTATTCCATGTAACCACTCCCTTTAAATCTCCTATTGGCCCATATAGTCTCTCCTTTTAGACTTGTGGCACATGGGGCCAAAATACGCAGGCAGATTTCAGCCCCTATGGGGGCCTTAGTCTCCTCTCCTTTTTGCATCTGGAACCATTGTTGGCTCTGGTGCGAGCACACTCTGTGACTTTTGGAGTTATTGACATTGGAACCAACAATGGTTTTTGATGTGTAAAGGAGAGGAGGCTACTTCCCGCACAGCAGGCTGACTTCGCCTGCTTTTGGCACTAGCCTTAACTTTTGCTGCTCCATAAATCTTACCCCTTCCAGTGGACATTTCATCTTTTGTTATATTATAACCTAGAACAAAAAAAGTTGATTTTTTTAACCATTTTTATTTTATTTAAAAATGATCAAATTAGAGGGGAACTGAACCCTAGAACTGAACCATGTTGCCGGAACAGAGGGTAAAAATGGGCTAGAGTTTAGTTGAGCTTTAAGCACCCTTGCATGCTTTTGATGTGTGCAGCTCCATGTTCTTGCTTTCTGCTTGTACATGTTGATGCCCTCAAATACATCCAGGGCAATAGAGGAACATTAGAATTATAGTGACACATATTTATCAGAAAGATGTCACTAAGACTTTAATAAGCTCTTTAGTGCTTTACTTCTACACATTGCCCTTTGCTTTTATGCATACCCTTGTTACTGATCTGTTGGCAGCAACTCTTTCTATAGGCTGAGGACAAATATAAACAATACCCAGGCAATCGAAAGTTTGGCCCACCCTCGTAATGAAGCACTGACTGCTTGGACATTAGAGAAAGCAGCTGAGTGGGACATGGGTCACTAATGGGAGTCCGTGGGGAGACAGGAGGGGCACAGAGATCGGTTGGAAGGCAATGGAGGGTTTAAAGGGATAGCCCTTGAGGAAGTCATATGATAGTTACAAAACACGTTGGGTGTGCTCCAGGGTGTTAGCAGTTAGTCACCTAGGGGGGGAAAAAAAAGAAGAAGGGAAGTGCCTATGTCAGCAGGTAGAAAGTCATCGAGAGATATACAGCAGAGGAGAAAGAATATTAGCAATACATGGCCCATATAATAGTGGTTCCTAAAAGTCAAACCAAAAGAGAAAGTCCGGTGGACTATTGCACGTATTGCACATTTGAATGAATTGAGCGCAAACTAAATGCCCATGGCAGATATTTTTAAGGGACAGCTTCCTTTTAACTCACTCCAATCAATTAAAAATGAAGTTCTAATGGATTAAAGGGGTGGTTCACTTTGAGTTAACTTTCTAGCATGTTATAGAATGGATTAACCAACTTTTCAATTGGTCTTCATTATTTATTTCTTAACGTTTTTGAATTATATGCCTTCTTCTTCTGACTCGTTCTGTAAGGCTACACATTTATTGTTATTGCTGCTTTTTATTTCTGATCTTTATATTCACCCTATTTATATTCCAGTCTCTTATTCAAATCAGTGCATGGTTGCTAGGGTAATTTGAACCCTAGCAACCAGATTGCTGATGTTGCAGACTGGAGAGCTGCTGAATAAAAAGTGAAATAACTCAAAAACCGCAGATAATAAAAAATGAAAACCTTTATAAAACATTATACTAAAAATGAACTCAAAGGTGAACAACCCCTTTAAGTGTACCATCAAAAAGTTTGATTATGTGGTGATGAATAACTGTGATGCACTAGACACGTGTTAATAAGCCGATCATGATTTTTATCCTTAAAAGGGATAGTGACACGTCTTATAAAAGGGGAAAATTGTCATTATGCATTTAAATATCATCCCTTGGAATATTGTGTACCGTTCCCCTTTTGGAATTGTATATTGGCCCTTTAAAATGGCAGTATATTATTCTTTATAGGTTTTTTTTTTTTATAGTTTTATAGCCTTTCTGTTTTACCTCTTTCTAAGTTGCAACTGAATATGCTTGTCTGGTGTTAGTGTCCCTCAACTCAGTGTCCAAAATCAAATTCACTTTGATGCTGTTATGGCTTTTTTTTAATTTTCATTGCCTGTACTTTTTGGGTTTAGGTTGTTAAGTTGCGCCATAGAATTATCAACCAGGGAGCCTGACAGCTATAGAAAAAGATTTTAATAGATTAATGAGAGAAATCCCTATATATACACTTAAAATGGTGGCAAAACCAAAAATATAGGGGGATCTTCTTTTTGCAACTGTGAGACATGCAAATCACTCTTCATTTTTGTCTTTAGCCAACTGTGCATCCACAACAGTTTCATAGCATACAGTCGCATAACTAGATGTAACAGGGCCCCACAGCAGATTCTTTATAAAGCCCCTATTATTATTATTATTATTAATAACGTATTATTATTAACATTGTGCAACTAATTTACATGAATTATATACGTAAAACATATGGAGTTACATACATCACAACCAATACAGGTGCAAAAGGTGGGGAGAAGGGAATGAGACATAAGGTGGGGGAGTGGGCATTATCAAAAATAAGCAGGTGAGAGATGTAGCATATATTATTGCATTTGGTAGCTAAACAGAGTGAGGGTAGGCTTCTCTAAATAAGTACTTTTTAAGAGATCCTTTGAAAGCAGAAAGGTTGGGAGAAAGTCGGACAGTCCGTGGGAGAGAATTCCAGAGGAGGGGTGCAGCCCTTGAAAAGTCATGAATGCGAGCATGTAAGGAAGTAATGAGAGAAGAGTTGAGTAGCAGGTCAGCAGAGGAGCATATTAAGCGGTTGGGTGAGTAAATAGAGATGAGTTCAGAGTTATGAAGTTCTTTGAATGTCAGGGTCATAAATTTGAATTATATTCTGAAAGGTAGCGGAAGCCAATGTAGGGATTGGCAGAATGGCGAGGCAGAGGAGAAGCGGTTGCTGAGGTTTATGAGTCTTGCGGCAGTGTTCATTATGGACTGGAGAGGTGAGAGTCTCTGGCGATGAAGGCCAATTAATAGAGAGTTACGGTAGTCTAGATGTGATATGACGAGAGAGTGAATAAGAATTTTTACAGGATCTTGGGTGATAAATCATCTTATTTTGTAGATGTTCCTTAGGTGGAAGTGACATGATTTAATAAGCTACTGGATATGAGGAGTGAAGGACAGGGCAGAATCTAAGATAACCCCAAGGCACTGTGCATTAGTGGAATTGTTAACTACGACAGATACTTCTGGGATGTTATGGTTGTTAGTTTGAGGAAAGAGAACCATTTCCATTAGAGAGGTTTAATTTAAGGTAGCCATGAATGTATAAGTTAACCTATTCTACCAAGATATATAGACATTTCTCATTAAAGGGATACTGTCATGAATCAGTTAATAGTGCTGCTCCAGCAGAATTCTGCACTGAAATCTATTTCTCAACAGAGCAAACAGATTTTTTTTATATTCAATTTTGAAATCTGACATGGGGCTAGACATATTGTCAATTTCCCAGCTGCCCCAAGTCATGAGATGTGACAGGATCCCTTTAATTAGGGCCTCTGCAAACCTGTGCCCCCCTACAGCTGCAGTGTGCTTTTTCTGTGGTTACGCTTCCAATAGCTTGAATACAGCAGCTATAAATTCAGATCCCTATAATCCAAAGGCTAAACAGACACAAAGGCTGAACTACCAGGGGTGCCATTGCACTTGGGACTGCACCCCTCATGGGCCAGTCGGATGCTCGTGCCAAGGCAAATCCGGCACAAAAATTGTATCTGGGGGGGGCACGGCCTGCACCTGATCCCGGGAACTACTAGTTCTATTATAGAGCAGACCGTTTCATCCTTACCATGCAAACTTATTGAAAGGGCACCTTTTTGGCAAAAATATTATTACCAACCAAAGGTGAGGGCTAATAGAACAAGTATTCTGTTGGGGATAACAGTAGTTTTTCTTTTTAATTGCTCGCCTCCCCCCACCAGCGTTAGGTCACCCTCGTCGGGAGGGAGCTCACAGTACGAGTGCCCATGTTTGGGCACACGCGTCTTTAATGAGATCTCCCTCCCAGTGAGAGTGTCCTACTGCTGATATGGGGTATTTAAATTAAAAAAAACTACTGTTGCTCCCAACCGGAGCACCGGAACGGGCACCTTTGGTTGGGGATAATATGTTTGCCCAACAGCTGTCGTTTAATTGCGTAGTCATACATTTGCTGACATAGAGAAAGGTGCAGGGCTGAAACCCACATAAAAAATCCATTAAGCCTAATTGGGTGGTTATAGTTTATTTGGGCTAAATGGACCTACAAAACCTTGCACTGTGAAATGAGCAGAGTAACATAATGTTACCAGACCATGGATGAAATCAGGGACATGCTTAGATAATCCTACTTGAAGGGCTTCAGTGATTATGAGTGCATTTGAATTCAGTGTCAGATTTGTACCCCTGCAGTGTGCCAAATCTTTGTGATCTAATTGTTTATCCCCAGGTGCACTCATTGGCGCTCATTTATTAACACCGGGCAAATTTGCACCAGTGCAGTAACCTATAGCAAGCATTCAGCGATTAGCTTTTGTTCAAACGACTGAAGGCCAAACACAGTTTTCCATTGTACCTGTATTGTAATAAGATGTACATAATACCATTATTTCTACATACTGTATATTCTCTTTAAACACCCCGGTAAACATAGATAAGCATGAGAGCAGCAGAGGGGTTAAGAAGTGAGGAATTCCTGGCTAGTCAGTAGTGCTGAGTGTGACAAAGACACATGTGAGAGAGGATTAGTTTATGGACAGCAGGCCCTTTGAGAGGCAAGTTTTCTGACTGGTTATTAGAGCCTGCAACGGCTGCCCCAGGTCTGGATAAATCTCTGTGTGTAATCGCTCTGTGTTATGGGGCTAGGAGGGAGACCAAAGAACAGAAAGAGATTGTTTTACACGAGCACGTGTAACCACAACCCTGTTGTGCGGGTCAGACCCACCTGTGCTTTGGATTAAAGGGTCAGCAAGGCAGGTATTCAAATTTTAACTCTTTACTATGTCTATAAAAGATCTTCATCTCTCATGCTTATGGCTTGCAGAGGATTCTTAGACATAGTGACATATACACTATAGGTCAGTCATGACTATACATGTATAACGTATAATGTTTTATAAAGCATAGGAACTTGTGTGCACGAAATATGCCTGTTATGTCATTTTGTATGTGTTCTGCCATATTGGCTCCTTGGGGAGGTAAGGACCCTGTGTATAGTAATAAGCGGATAGTCTGTTCATAGCTGTCTGCTGGGTCGTAGCTCTTGTTGGCCTTGCCAGCGCACCGCCCTACCAGAGCATGCGCAGGAGCTGATCGCTTGCATGCTCAGGAATGCTGGGGATGCCCCAGTGCTTCCTAGGTTGCGGCCGGGCGGCATGCCGCCCCTTAGATCCTGCCTCCCTAGGCCCCGGGATTTGTGGCCTCGCCACAAATCCGGGCCTGTAGCTGCTAGGTCTCCTCCAGTGTTTGCTTAGCTTTCCACAACACTAATAAAACAGAAGAAATATAAGTGCATATTTTTTTTCTATTTTAAACACATTTCCTGCCCCCCTTGGTTATAATCTTCCACTGCTGGGGACACCTGCAAATGTCATTGACATTGTATTCATTCTGGGGACATTTTACATGCTGTACTTATCCTGGCATATTGGTGAAAATAATAATTATAGTTCTGCACTGAAATCCATTTCTCAAAAGAGCAAACAGATTTTTTTATATTCAATTTTGAAATCTGACATGGGGCTAGACATATTGTCAATTTCCCAGCTGCCCCAAGTCATGAGATGTGACAGGATCCCTTTAATTAGGGCCTCTGCAAACCTGTGCCCCCCTACAGCTGCAGTGTGCTTTTTCTGTGGTTACGCTCCCAATAGCTTGAATACAGCAGCTATAAATTCAGATCCCTATATTCCAAAGGCTAAACAGACACAAAGGCTGAACTACCAGGGGTGCCATTGCACTTGGGCCTGCACCCGTCATGGGCCAGTCGGATGCTCGTGCCAAGGCAAATCCGGCACAAATGGGTCAAAATAATAATTATAGTTGACTTTCAGAATTTATCCTGGCATGTATTTTTTTTTATTTTGAGGCATTATACATGAAACAGGCCGTATATGCTGGCATTGGTGATAGGTATTTATCCTAATTTGCAATATTTTAATACATGGAATTAGCTGTTATCATCCTTTGTTTTCTGTATGTAGCTGTACTTAAACTGGTTGTTCACCTTCCAAACACTTTTTTCAGTTGAGTTGTTTTCAGATTGTTCACCATAAAAAAAGACATTTTTAATTGCTTTCCATCTTTTATTTTTCTCAAAATGTATATTTAAAATTTGGTGTTCCTGTCTATAGTGTCAGTCTGGCAACTCTGTGATCCAGGAGCATCTGCACTGCTACAATTTGCTACATTTACAATTAGTTGATACATTTCTCAGCAGCATCTCTAGAACATTAGCAACTATTGTATCAATTCTAACAGCTGCCTTTAATGAAGCACAGGAATTCTGCTCAGAAAGGACAAAGATGACAAATGTATCAATTTAGAACAGTTTAAAGCTAGCCATAGACGCAAAGATCCGATCGTACGAATCGAGGATTCGTACGATTTTTGAACCGTGTCTGGAGAGTCCTGACATTTTTCGTTTCTTTCTAGTAAACAATCTGAAACCAACTGGAATGAAAAAAGTGTTTGAAGGTGAACAAGCCCTCTAAAGGTTTATTAGTTATCAGATAAAACACCCTAAATATGAATGTCAGGGGTCCATTAAACAGTTAGATGCCCAATGTGCATATGTTTAACTAAGTATGTGGCACGAAGGGTCCTGAAGATAAAGATAAGGACCCCCATATGATCATTACTCCCTATTGTATTTCTGTCATTTATGCTACTGCTACATTTTTGTAGGGTAAAGCAAGAAAAAAGTATGCTCACCATATTTTTGGAAGGTTAACATTCCTCTTAATCCAAATTGGGTACATATCTTTATTATCCAATTGAATAGCATGTAGGGGCCCCTAAATATACACTGTGCATACTTATTTCATGGAAAAAAAAGTGTTTGAAGGTGAATAACCCCCTTCAATATTGGTATTACATATATATCTAACAATGACTTTTGAGGGTTTTGGAGTTGTTTGTGAAAGAGTCTGTCAACCAAATTAGCACCCCTAAACTCAAAAGTCATATTTCGCCTATAAAACAGACCCTTAGTCAAGAGTATGGGGACAATTTGGAGCAATCTCCCCGATAATAACACAGAATGTGATGCAGGAGGCTGGCAGCTTGTTGGGCTAACACACAGGCAAAATGATTCTCCTCTCCACTGCACCTCCACTGACAGAATAATTGCCTCTCACTCACTTGGAAACAATTTACTTTTCATCGTCTGCTCCCTGCCAATTAATGGCTTTAATTTTCTGTGTTACAGTTCTGTAAATCGCTGCCACAGAAATGGTAATTGGGGCGACTTGATCTCTCACATAAGAGGCGAGACAGAGCCCAATACTGTCCTGGGTTTCATCTTTGCTGACACCCAATGTGTATGCTGCCCCTGCATCCATGAGACTGGCCTCTCTCAGAGGCTGAGGTGCTCACCTTTGAATTAACCTTTAGTACAATGTAGAGAGTGATATTCTGAGACAATTTGCAATTGTTTTTCATTTTTTTATTATTTGTGTTTTTTTTTAGTTATTTCCCTTTTTATTCAGCAGCTCTTTTCAGTTATCTGGTTGCTAGGGTCCAAATTACCATGCATTGATTGCAATGAGACTGATGTATGAATAGGAGAGGCCTAAATAGAAAGATGAGAAACATGAGAGTAAAAAGTTGCAATAATTATACATTTGTAGCATTACGGAGCATTTGTTTTTAGATGGGGACAGGGGTACAAGCCCATAAAGAGATAGTGTAGGCAGGGGTACAAGCCCATAAAAAGAAAGTGTAGGCATGGGTACAAGCCCAAAAAGAGCTGGTGTGAGCAAGGGTACAAAGCCATAAAGAGTTATTGTAGGCAGCTGTGCACGCTTATGAAGAACGGGCGTGAGTGTGGGTACAAGCCCGTAAAGAGCTGGTGTGGACAGGGTTACAAGCCCTGGAAAAAATATTAAGAGGAATAAGCTAACCCATTTCCATTGTTTTGGAGCCTTTGCCTTAAATTTCATTAGCTGCCCATGGATTGTTTATAGGTCCAGGGTCCGAGCAACAACATATGATTGGTGGAGCACTTCATGCTTATTCCCAGCAGCCAAACAATTGAATCTCCCTTTTGAGGCCGACACATTATTTCTAAAGGCTGTGTTAGGAATTATGAAGGGTCATTATTGCAAAGGTTGATGGTATCGGGGGCTTTGATAATGCTCTAGGGCAATTTATGAAGCAATTTATGAACGTTTATTTAAGTCTCATAATTGAGCATCACGACCCGGTTCTTTTTTCATCCTTAACATAATTGTTTTGGGAGGCAAAAAAATAGGTGTCTATCTCTACCTTAGAATGGCATGTTCATGAGACGGGTGGCTTTAGCAGTTCATACTTTTTCGCTTTTATCATTGCAACTTCTTTAGAAACATCTTGTTAAAATTCCTCCATTTGTTGTTTGTGAAATCTTTTGCTGGTTCCCAAGAATTCCATGTATGGTCCTTTTTATATGTATATGGGCGATCACCCACAGCCTTAAGTGCTTCTTCAAGTTAAAGAAGTCCAGCATATTTTAATGACCGCTTTGTTATATTTCCTGTACAGGTATGGGACCTGCTATCTAGAATGCTCAGAATGCCAACCCAATAGGCTGGTTTTGCTTTCAATAAGGATTAATTATATCTTAGTTTGGATCAAGTACAAGCTACTGTTTCATTATTACAGAGAAAAAGGAAATTCTTTTTTTTACATTTTGGATTATTTGGATAAAATAGAATCTATGGGAGATGGCCTTTCCGTAATTCTAAGCTTTATGCATAATGGGTTTCCGGATAACGGATCCCATGCCTGTATTAATTTAGTTGCTTGAACTCTTTTTGGTAGTTTTTGCCAGTTGGAAGACCAAAACAGGACTGCATATTTGTCTTACAAATACATTGTAAAGCAGCACAATTGTGCTCACCTGTGGCATTCAGACTTGTGCTTTTACATGGTCATGGAATAGCTTGGTCACTTATTTTACAATAAGAGGTACTTTATTCACTACATAACGACTGCTTTAATCTATGACCAGGGAGCAATTTGATGCAGGTGTGTGTGCTCTACTTTGTGATCCAGTTTTTTTCTTGTGGGTAAATTTAAGGTGGATGCAGGGACGCTGTGCCAATGAGACAAGTTGAAAAACTCTCCTTAAGCCGTACAAGTTCCAAGGGGTGGCAAAATGCAGCTCCTTGTAACTTTTAAGAGCAAAATTTCTGTTTTTTAAACTGGAAATTTGGCTTATCTAGTGCAAGAGAGCATAAATGCTCTCTCTGCGCTAGCAATGCGGCCCCCTCCTGGACCCCCTCTGGCACAGGAACACCTCAGGTGGTGCCTCGTAGAGAATTGCCCCAGGGTGAGTGAAATAAAACATGGAAGCTCTTTTTGCCCATTGACACACAGACTCCCACACTAGTTTATATTTTATAGACAAACCTGAGCTTCTCATTCATATGAATGTGTTAGAGTGGGGGTTGGGCTTTGCTGTAGGTGATGGTTTATTTTTTCCCCCATCCGGGAACCAATGATTGCTCCCATATCCCTGACAAAGATGTCACCCTCAGCCACATCTCAGAGTGACATGCGGATGCTAATGTCACCTCTCATCCCACAGAGGCAATGTCAAGAGGAAATTAAAAAAGGGGGCTGAGAAATTCTCAATCTGTAGATCTCAGAGGGAATAAAAATTCCTTGTAATGATTTTCAGGCAGAGGCACTTTTCCTGTGTGTTCAGTTGTGCATTCCATGATGGTACCTTATAAATCACAAATCATTCAGGCAGGACACATTTGTCATACACATACATTCTCCCTGCTATCCCCATAGTTTAGCTTTGCTCCCACGGTTAAAAAAAAATTTCCTCAGATTTCTTCTCCACCCCCATATATCCACACTTTATCTTGTGTACAGCTTCTTTTATTTCACCTGTAATCCCCAGCCATCTGCCTCCTTGTAGTATGGATCCTCGACTCATTCAGTGGCCCCAACTAATGCACCCCAATCCTTCTCAATTTTAGAGAATGAAGTCTCAGTGTTTTTAGTGTTCTTAAATATTCCTTTTTCTCTGTACAATAAAACAGTACCTTGTAATTGATGCCAATTTAGATAGAATTAATCTATATTGGGGCAAACTAATCAAACTGAGTTTATGTAATGTGTAAATTAAAGTAGACTAAATGTATGGAACTCCAACCTAAACTTCTGCATAATAGGTCCAATACTAAAAACAACAATAACGCCTGCTTCCTTAACTTCTGGTGTGTCACTTTATTAATCCAGACATGGTCCTCCACCACCACCCAGTGGCAGATTATTATATTGCATATTTTTTAACCAAATAAACATTTTCCAGCAATTCACATTCATAAGCAAAAATGTTGGCAACAAACCCATATAATATTCCTTTAATAATGTAGCTAAGCAGTCTACCAGGCACCCCTTCTGAGCAATGGGCAGGGCCACCAAGTTACTGTGTCAGCCTATAGGGCTCAGTATTATTTAAATTCACAGTGTTCATCACTAAGTCAGAAAATGAATGTCAGATACAAGGCTAAATATAGAGAAAGGATAATGAGGTTAATAGGAATACACAGTGGGTAAGGGCACAGAGTATATATCTACAAACTTATTTGCTAATGTAGATTTCCCTTTGTGCCCCCCCCAGTATTATTAACCCTTTGCCTACCAAGCACATAGCTCCTACATACTGACAGGAGAAGGTTTGGTCTTCCAAGAATGTGGGACCAATGTGCTTGTGTAGATAGACGTTTCCCTGTGCATCAGCAGCTTCTGCCGCAATTGCACAGAGAGCATTGTCAGGAGCGATGGCACCCATGTGGGCAACAAGTCCAGGGGGCTATCATGTCGGTCCTCCAACACGTTTGTCACAATTCTGACCTCCAAAAAGCAAAAAGCGGGTGCAGATTGCACCTCTGCTGCTGCCTTTGTATGAACAAAAAAATTAGCTCAAATTGCAACATTTTTATGTAACCTTTAGTAAGCGTTGCTGTTTAGTAGTATGGAAAAAATTATTTACCATTATTGGTACTGTGTGTCACTTTCAAAATAATGTGGGGTTTTCAGTGGTCTCAGCTTTTACCATACATGACACTTTATACTTAGTTAAACAAATACACATTGGCCATCTAACTGTTTAATGGACCCCTGACATTCATATTTAGGGTGTGTTTTCTGATAACTGATAAACCTTTAAAGCAGGGGTGTCCAACATGCGGCCCAAGGAACGCATGCGGCCCAGGATGGATATGAATGCGGCCCAACTTGAAGGAGAGAGAAAAAGAAGAGAAGGGAAAAAAAGTAAGAAATAAAGAAATAAATGTATGGAAATACAGAAAAAATGAGAGTGAAATAACACTTTGTGCTCCAGTCACATTAACCACCTCAGTCTGTCGTCTTGTTAGGAACCGGCTTACTATGCCAGGTTGTAACAATGTGGTGACCTATGGAGACTCTGCCTATTGCCCAGTTAGTAATAATAATGTCTATTTAATATCCAGGTGTCCCATATTCCAATTTATAGCTCCATCTGGTTATCCAACTGGTATTGTAGTTCTTTTCTGTGTATTCTCTTTACAAATTTTACAAATCAAAAGTGTTTGTGAATTACATGTGTGGCTCCAGACAATTTTTTTTTTTTTACCAATGTGGTCCAATGAAGCCAAAAGTTTGGACACCCCTGCTTTAAAGGGAGTGTTCACCTTCAAACACTTTTTTCAGTTCAATTGTTTTCAGATAGATCACCAGAAAAAAAGACATTTTCCAGTTACTTTCTATTTTCTATTTGTGACTGTTTTCCTAATATTAAAGTGTAAAGTTTTATTTTCACCTTCTAGAGCAGCTCTGGGAAGGGGGTCCCCGACTCTTTAGGACAGAGAGATTCAGGGAGATTAGTCGCCCATCGGTGAGAATGTAAATTGCCGGAGGGATGACAATCGGGTTGCTGCGTTTTCCGAAGTTGCCTTACGTGGAACCTTTGGGCGTCTTTGAAAAATGAAGGGCTCCGAGTGCCATCCCGCTGGCGATTTCGATTCTAGCCGGAGGGAGGCAGTTCGTGGAGATTAGTCACCCCGAAGAAGGGGCGATTTATTGCGTGACGTCTAAATCTCCCCGAATCTGAGCGTGTCTCTGCCCTTAACTGTTCTAAATTGATACATTTAGTTGATATAATTGTTATGTTTGTCCCTGCTGAGCAGAATCCCTGAGTTTCATTAAAGGCAGCTGTTATAAATGATACAATAGTTGCTAATATTCCACATACTGCTGAGAAACGTATCAACTAATTGGATTAACTAAGGGGCTGATTTATAGAGGTTTTTTTTACCTCAAAAGAACTCGAATGACATTGAAACTCTAAAAGTATCTTATTTAAGAAAAAACACGTACCTCTAAAACTCGATCGAATATTAGCGACCCAAAAATTTGAATCGAATTCGACTTAACTTGAATCTGGTTTTCTCTTCGAAAAAATCTTGAATGCCAGGAAGGCTAGTCACATCTACAAATGGGTCACTGGACCTCTGCCATTGACTTGTACATGAACTCGGAAGGTTTTAGGTTGGGAATAGTCAAATTCAAGTTGTTCCCAGGGTATGATAAGTCTTAAATTCATGTTTGGATTATTCTGAACTCACATTTCCATTTGGATTGCTCGCTCTGTAGTTCAGGACATGCTCATCTGGTCTTACCCACTTCTCCCTGCTATTAAAGCAGATTGGTCAAGGTAGCAATCTCTACCCTGTGTACCTCAGGTACTACCTCTTAAAGTTTGAGAACAGTATATCACTCAAGCTGTACTAGAGCTCATTCAAGGTACTATATGCCTACTGAAGTGAAGGCAAATGTACTCAGGGCTTTCTTTGGGTAAAGAGAGCTTAGTATACACAGTTGCCTCTTTTCTTAAACTCAGTGCTTACTACACTCTCCTCTGGCTCAGGAGCTAACACAGGCCCCAATAAAGTAGAAGCAGGTTAACATAAAACACACATTGCACACCTCTCATGTTTTCATTACTCTTGTTTGTAACTTAAGGTCTGTGGGTCCCATTGCAAAGTGATGGAAACACCCACTTACTGCCCCAAAACACCAAAGTCTCCTATGACCACTATTTATTTTGAATTCTATACATTCTTTCCAACCACGACTTTCAAACCGTGCACGTAACATAGTGAGACGACCAATCTGTAACTTCGGGCAGATGCTACGTTGGAATATGGGAGAAGGTGCTGGCAGAAGAATGGGCACCTGACAATGCTCTGTGTTTGCAGGAGAAATGGCTACATAGTAACCTTACAGGGACAGATTTAGAGACAGGCATCTTCTCATCTGCCCAATGAATATTGTGTTGTGCATTTTAACCTTTGTTAGTTTGGGCTCAGGCCTGGAGAGTGAGGGACAGTGAGAGGCAGTTTGCTCATGTGCATTATATTTCCTATGGGAATGGAACCTGATAAGCCAGACTATGAAAAGGAGAATGAGATCCATTCCTCATGAATACTGCTGCAGCATTTTGCAATTTAGACAATATCCTTATCCCCTAAAATACAGTTAACATTTTGTATTTTGCGTTTATATCTCTTTTGTTAGACTTTGCTATTACTGTGTAACATGCAAATGTCAAAGCAATCCTGGTTTGAGTTTATTTTATAAATGATTTTCTTTTTCTCTTCACCAGCGTTTTGATGCATGTATATGCCAGTAGGGGCACTGAGCATTCAGCCTTCATACCATGATGGGGAATGGTGGAAGAATGCAAAGAATAACCATTATAAACAGAATCTCTAGCCCAGCATGAGAATGCTTGGTTGGAGTAGCCATACCCGCTGGAGGACTGGTATCATTCACAGGTACTGAACCTTTCAATGTTTCTTTATTGGTAATCCATTCTCTCACTCCCTCCTCTTTTATATGTTACCCCTGCCAAATGAGACCAATACCTGGAATAAAGACACACACATAGCGAAATGGCAATTAATCTGTGTATGATACAGCTTTATTATTGATAAAAATAAACAAATTAAGCTTTTTGATCCTGAGGAAGGCAAAAAACCTCTGAAAAACTACTTCTCTAGAGGGAAAAATTCCTTCCTGACTCCTTAATGGCAATCGGATTTGCTCCCAGGATCAATGCTTCATATTTAACAGAATAGGGCAGGGGAAAATAAGAAAATATGGTAAAGTACACATGAGCACATTTAGGCCGCAAGGTGAATGCTGCATTCTCTTCCATCCCATTGTACCCATGGCAACCTGCAGACCCCAGCATCTGCTGTCTGATGGATGGAGTGAAAAGGAGTGTCTACCAAGTGGCTCATTGGTGCCATCTTTTGGTGGAAAGTGGCGGCACCGCTGGTGGAACTGTGGTGAGTGACTGGGAGGTACTGCTGGTGGAACTTGCGATGGATTAAAAAGAGGTTTGCACTGCTGGTGGAATTACAGTAGGTGGATGTTGAAGCGCCGCTGGTGGAATTACGTTGGATAGAAGGAGAGGCTTTGTTGGTAAAGCTGCAGTAGAATAACGTGAAGGCACTAGTGGTGGAATTATGATGGATGGAGGACAAGGTGCTACTGGTATTATTGGGGTGGTCTCATCTGAAAACATAACAGGTGTCAGCAGCTGCCTATTCTGAGTGCTCCTGAAAGGACCCTGAAAAAGGCAGAAAAAAACGTAGTATCAAAGTCAATCCACATAATCTCAGGGATCATCTCAATATTCCCACAGAGTCCCCTTCTGCTTGCATATACCCAATGTGCCTGCTTCCCATAACCAGCTATGCTCTTATCAGTGCCCCTGCATCTATAACAAAATAATTTGTGCTACTTGTCTAGCTATGCAGGCTTTTCCTTACCCATCAGCTCATCAGGACTTAAAATGCTGCATAGTCAAAGTCCTGAAAGGCTTCATCGATCTCCCTTGCCATTTCAGCATGGGGTCCTTTCGGCAGCGTCAGATTGGCTGGCAGGTTGGTAAAGTCCTCCTCAAAATAGTTCACATCCTCGGGTCCATTTAGGCTGGGTATAAAAGGAGCTGTCATCTTCCTCTCGATGATGTCGTCCCAGACTATGCCCTGCAAAATAGACCCCATAACAAATACTCAATATTAGAGGTTCATTTGAAAATAAGACCTTATGGCCATCTTTAGAAGCTGTGGATATGAAAGGATAATATCTGAGGCTATAGCCCAGCAGATCCTAGAATTATTTGGATAATAGAGACAGGGTACCTACATTAAAAAATGGATGTTCTGCTACATCTGCAGCATCTCCCGGAGTAGAACCCAGTCTCTCCTCTGGATTCTTGTTCAAGAGCTACAAGAACAGAAAAAAGCAGTTACACATACAGAAGTATTGGAGAAATTAGAGATTTAGAAAGTGGTCATTGAGCTAAACAGCTGATTGTAATAAAGTGAAAGTTCAGCGCTTCTTACCTGTGATATAAAGCTTAATGCTTCGGAATCCAGGGTCGAGGGGTAACGGAGTTCATCCTCCACTATCGAGTCATAGATAAAGTCCCTGTCATATCCAGTGAAAGGTCTCTGAAATGGGAATTTATTAGGAGCCAGGTTTAGTATACAGAGTGTTTACGAGTTTAGATAAAAAAACAGTAGATACTTTCATTTTATCTTCCTTCCCCCTATAACTGGCCAGTGACAATTTTTTGCTTACCGTCCCGAGGAGCATTTCATAAACAATGACGCCAAGAGCCCACCAGTCAACGGCTCTTGTGTACTCTTCCTCCTTTACGATCTCTGGCGCCATATAGGCCGGACTTCCAACCATGGTGTTGGTTCGGTCTCCATATCCAATGTCTTAATACAAAAAAGAAAAAATTGTAAGGGATTTTATGAAACATTAATGCCAGAGTTAACCTTAAATAAAATTCCCTTTGAGCTGGGTAATAATACAAGGTGGCACTTACCAGTTTTGCTCATTCCGAAGTCCGCAATCTTTAGATACCCACCATCATCCATCAAGAGATTCCCTGGTTTTAAATCTCTGCATTAAAACAAAAGGGAGATATTCCAATGATTCATTAAAACTGCAGTGACAGAGCTGAGCCATAAGCCAAGCTCAAGGCATTCTTCCTCCTATTCTATTTCCTTCCCTCAGGCTTCCAAGTACTGACTTTCAACCTGTAGCTGCCCTGCTGTTCAACCTCAACAGCCCCTACCCCTTTCTCAATTCTTACCTGTGTATAACGTTCTTGGTGTGTATTGCCTCCAGACCTAGGGTTATACATGCAGCATAGAACCTGCAAGGATAAGGAAAGTACATTTGGTCATTAAATGGTGCATTCAAATAAGAATCTTAGTATTTAGTGATGTATACGTCTGCATACTGCCAGCTCCATCCTCCTCCCCTATTTTTTAGTCTCCTGTAACTGTGAGACAATATGTATAAAAGCCCAAATATGCACTTTGTTTATACTTACTTAGCACTCTCTAGGTCAAAGAGCTTACGCCTGGCGAGGTGAGTTTTTAAACTCCCTCCTGCCACAAATTCCATTACAAAGAACAGCAGGTGTTTAGTGCTGAATGTGGCGTATAAATCCACCACGAAGCTGTGCGGGTTCACCAGCTGGCCAATTCGCTTTTCGGCTAAAATGCTGAAAGACAAAAGAGGGAATGAGTCCGACAGTCAAATAACTGCAACAGTAGCAACTGGGTGAAAGGAATGGAAGTGAAATGAAAAGTATATAAAATGGAAAAGATTGTGAGACAGGAAGGGACTGTTAAAGCCTAAACAAGAGGCCTATCAGATTATGGAATAATTCCCCATGAGCTCACCGTTCTATTTCCTCAGAAGAATCGATGTTATCAGTCTTGAGAACTTTAAGGGTGCAGTAGATGTTGGCCGGAAGGTACTCTACAAGTAGAACCTGGAATAAGAGAGCGGGTTTAGTGTTATTTCTTGTTCCCAATATATGCTACTAAATACCCAAGTCCTAATTAGAGAGCGAATCAGTTACCTTGCCAAAGCTCCCTCTGCCTAATACTTTAATCCGGCGGAAGTCTCTTGCTCCAAAACTGCCGAACGTAAGCTCTCTGAAATGAAAGATACAGGAATTGTATTTTTGTGCATTTGGAAAATGATGTTTTATATATTTATAACATATGTATTAATTTCCAGTATATGGGGTTTGTCTTACTGTGTGTTTTCAGCCTCCTCCTCTAATGGGATCTCTTCTGTTTGGCAATCCTCTGGAACACCGCTATTGGTATCAGGGAATTGAGGTAAAAGTTCAGTATAATGCAAGTGTACAGTTAATAGTAGAAAGCAGGCTAAACTACTGCCTCACATATAAAGTGTGATCTTACCTTTCTTCCTCTTGTTGTAGGTCCTGATCTGAATCGGCCACAGATTTTGCCTCTTCCTCTGCCTCCTCCCTTATGTCTTCTGCAGGTGAGTCGCTTTAAGGATAATACAGGTTAGTGTTCAATCTCATTCAGTCTTTCCCTTAGTTATTGATTAGCTGCAAGTTACCCAGATTCATTCTCCATAATCTTCAATAGCACAGCACCCCTAGCCATAATTCATAGGTGGCACTGTGCTACTGAATTATGTATTGTTTAATCTCCCAGCCAAAGTGCAGGTGCATGTTACCATCTGTCCTCTTCTGTGCCAATCATTTTATTTGCTTGTACATTACATTAATTAGAAGAATAATCCAGTTATTGTTAATATTTAATTGATCTTATTTGATGAAAGTATGTGGTAGAGATTTAATCTGGCCTCTAATAAATTCCAAAATATCCTCACCTCTCCGATGGTTCTTCAGGCACCTCTTCTACCTCTGGCACAGGTTCTTCAGAGGATTCTTCATGTTGTTGCTGCAAACAAGGGACAATTGTGCAGTGAATAAATGCGGCATATCATGGATATGATAAGGGCAATGTGTATGTTCTGCCCAAGAAATGAAGGGCATCAGTGTAAAATACTCACTTGGGAAGAATCACTGGCAGGTTCTGAAATGAGCTGAACCTCAGGTGCGCTGACCTCTTCGGCTGGGAGGTTTATACTGGTGTGACTAGCAGTCTCCAGTACTGCAGCTGAAAACATAGCAAATAAATTTGAGAGATATAAGGATTTTCAAATACCAAAACATTCTGGAAGGTAGGGTTTAAGGCCTGTTTCATTGTTTGTCAAAATGTTATCAATAATCAGTGGTTTGAATGAATAAAGTCATAAAAGTCAACTATAGTCCTGTGATGCTCAGTCTAATGTGTGTGAAGAGGTAGTGGATGGGTTGTTAGGATGACACACATGTTCCCCATATAATGCCAATAGAAAAGAGGCCAGAGCATGTTATGGCTCACCTGTAGCAGTCTCTGCTTCCCTCCGAGCTATCTCCTCATTGAGCTTGAGGAGAGAGGAGTAAAGGGCTTTCACCCTCTTCTCACTGATGTCCCTCTGCTCCTTCACCAGGGCTTTGGTCTTTCTGTCCTTGGTGACACGGTACAGATTTTCAGCCCCTGCTGCTATCCTCATCTCCTTCTGGATGACTCTCACCAGCTCCTGCTTCATACCTGAAAGAGAAATACTTACCTGGGGCTCACAAGCACCAAAAGACTGTTTGATGTCAACAGTCTATAGAGAATGGGAAAAAATGACGACAAAATGATTAAGCGCTTGAAATGCTGCCAAACTATAGTGAATATTGAACAATGAAACATGATATTTGTGTCAAACAGGATAAGGAAATATTTATTATAATCTGAGGAATTTCTCTTTGCAGTGACAGTTCCCCTTTATATCTATTGGCAAGGCCTCTAATCGTCAGGCATGAAACGATGGCTTGATATTTCCATGTATCGTACCTCAGTGTGCCGGTGCCGACGCAAGATGCTACAAAGTCTGGCACCCATCTTGATGCTCCTGTATGAGGAAAAAAAAGGTTGGTATAAGTGACTGCTTCAGTGAAGATAAAGAATCCAACTGTAGCTGCTGGTAAACTACAAGCTCAAAACAAGCACCTCTCTGTAACCTCACTGCTACACATCTGAGCAAGTAGGGAAAGGGAAGTTGATATGGGAAAAATGGTCATTGTATGACATGTTCACACTTCTTAACCATTGGCTTCAACCAGTACTAGTATTATTTCTTTTCAGCCCATCTACTGTTCATCTCCCAATTTTATTTCCAAACTGGTGTGTGGTTGTTAGGGTCATTAAGCCATAGCAACTAGACAGCAGCTGTAAAAGCCTGAGAGTGACCAAACAAAACATTTAAACTATTCCTTTTTCCTGTTTCAACACTTCCTAATTCCCATTTACCTTTGCACATTGTAATTCTGCAACCTACATGGCCACTTAGTGTTATATGGGGTAGGTGCTTTTTTGCTGCCGGTTTACCCCTGGAACTGTGGAAAGCAAACTCAAGCCCTGCTATGGGGTCTCTAAGCCCGTGGTTTACAAGGATACATGTGGTAACTTTGAATAATGGCTGGAGCTAAAACTATATTGAGCAAAGTGGCAACTCCTACAGCCAAGAGTGATACCTTACACTTATTATAGAGGGGAAACAGTTAGAACAGTATATTGTGATAAGACTACAGATCCCATCATGCAGAGATTCCTCAGTTCTATTAATGTAAGGATCATCTTAATGTTCCCATAGACTCTGCTTCCCCCTGCATGTACTCAATGTGCCTGCTTCCCAATACCAGCTCTGCTCTGATACGTGTCCCCGTGCCATAACACAAGCATTTTTAATGCTAGACATTTTGTCTTCCGATTTTTGCTACTTTTGTTCCTATTCCAGCTCTTACATAACATCCACACTAGTGCTGATACTAGTGACAGTTGCTTTTGGCAGTTGGGAGTGTGAGTGGGACCCTAGACATCAAATGACAGTTCGCATTTATAACTAAAGAAAGACTGAATAAATGTTCAATAGAAGCAATAAATAAATAAGGAATATAAAATATACATTGCCTTAGTGCTACAACTCATAGGGGATGCTGGGAATTATAGTTCAGCTTCATCTAGAGAAGCACAGGTTTAGATTTGTGGTCAGCGAGGTTATTATTTTCTCTTGCCTTTCCTTTGCACATTGAATTTAAACAGTTTTTGTTTTTCCTCCTCATCTACAGTGTGATATATTTTACAGAGGGAATAATGCAGAATCCTTACCTTCCTCCAGATGACCCACAATGGGTTGGGCAGGTTGTTGTTCTGCCCTTGATGGAAGTGATTAGTCTTTAAAAAGACTGTTTTGTTTCTTCTTTTATCTTCTTCAAAGTCGCTAATAATTCGCTGAGTCGCTAAAAATCGCTGGAAATCGCAAATCTCTCTATGGGGTAAGACAAAAAGAGAGGAGAGACCGTGAGCTGGGCACTCTCTGACATATATATCTGTATATACTGGGTTGAAGAAGCTGATTAGGAGAGATATATAAAAAGTTGGTGCAATCAAGGGCCATGGGCACCCCTGCCACCCAGGTGTTGGTCCTGGTGACCCAATGCAAGTGTAGGGGGGCTGTACAGACTAATGGCTAAAAAATCCTTTTTGGGTGCTGGTGATTGCCATAGAAATGAATTGGGGTGAGTTGGAATATTATGTTGGCCATACACTGGCAGGCATAGCAGGCAATGGGGGGCAATTTTGAGAGCTTTGGTGCCAGGGGACAGTCTTAAGTAGTTTGTCCCTTCTCCCCTATGCTTCCATATATCATGTGGGCCAAACCATCCCTACTGTTCCCCTTCTAATACTGTCCTTAATATGTCACCCTTCCCCCAGAGTCATTAGTTGCTTCTCTTACCTCTGAATACTGAACGGAAATAACTGCCGTCCGTACCTGAGCTCTGAAGTGAACTTCCCTGGCAGCTTTGAGCCAATCAGAGCTTCTCTAGGAGTGATGTCATACTGAGCTAAGGCATGGCATCCCCGTCACTGGCAGCCAATCACAAGCCCAGGTACATATGTGACCAGTCAAACTTGTACTTAAACAGAATCAACCCCAAACTTAAGTAGCCTTAGAACTAGTGCCACTATCAGAACCGAGCCCCTGACTAGACTCCCCCATATGCACTGATGGTTGCCCCGCTTAGATCTTCCACCAGCTATTACTAGACTACAGCTCAGCTACTGCATCTCATAGGGAATTCTGGGAGTTGTAGTTTAGCAGTAGATAGAGAGATACAGGTATCAAATCACCAAAGCAGACAGAAGTCTTCTATTAGGAATATGACTTTTAGTTGACATCAGTTTCTAAGACTCTTGCCCCCTAGCAACCAGGAAATGGTTTTAAGAGGCATAGCAAGGCATAGTATCCCTGGAGGCTTGCAGGTTTCCAGTTGATATGCAGCTGTGATCACATGGCTAGAGACTGGCAATAGACTTGCAGCCACTGCAATTTCTTTCTGACTCTCACGGTTACTGACCCCTAATAAATACACAGGATTCAGGATGATTTTTCACTCAAGCCATTTACAGCTCAGTGTGTGGGCAACAAAATGCTCAGAATTGCCATGTTCATTTCTATGGAAAACACCTGAACCCACGAAAGTGCTGTCTGTCTAATTTTAATGGCACAGCCACTGGGCCCAGAGGTCTAGGTAATTCCTCTTGACATGAAATGTCTCGATTTCTAGCGTTATTTTTTTTAACCATTAGCAGCCCTTTAAATGCATTGTGTCACCAGGACCAGCAGTTTGTTGTCAGAAGTGTTAAATGCACCAACCTTTTGTGTCTTTCTTCATTCTTTTAAAGCTGTTCTGATTGGTGTTACTGGTTATTTGTAGAGCGGCAAACATATTCAGTAGCGCAGTACGATTGGGAGTGACTGTTTGAATGTTATTGGTGATGTGTGCGAAATTTTGTGACAGGTTTTGCAACAAAAATATTCAGTACAATTGGGAGTGAAACAGAATGGGAACCCCAGTATATACAGCTATAAAGGGCAGAGATGGTCCGGCTAACAAGAGCTCATGATATCTTCTCTCTTGCTTTACTGGGATTGTTCAGCGTTGAGTTCATTTTTAGTATGATGTAGAGGGTGATAATCTGACACTGTTTGTATTTGTTTTAATTGTTTTCATTATTTATGGTTTTTGAGTTATTTAACTTCAGCAGCTCTTCAGTTTGCAATTTCAGCAATCTGGTTGCTAGAGTTTAAATTACCCTAGCAACCATGCATTGATTTAAATAAGAGACTTGAATTAGTGATGTTATTAGATTTTGAGTGTTATTAGTGATGTGCGAAATTTTGAGACAGGTTTTGCAGCAAAAAAGATGCCCATCGACGGTAATTGGTGAAAAAAACTGTCGCCAATAGGCTTCAATGCATTCAGTGAATTTTTGCCCTTTTCATGAATTGTCGGCGAATCGAAGAGGGTCAGATTCACTAGTTATTATAGCTAATTTGGTATTTCCTCTGAAAGATAAATAATTTTGCTTCCACTCCTGCTACATTAAGTGATGTTTTAGTTTAGGATTTTGCACTTGTGGCTGTTAGTGTTTCGTAGGTTAGTTTGGAAACTGTGAAGTTGATCAGGTTCTACTTCTCTGGGATTTCCATTGACTTCCATAGTCTTGGTATCAGGAGTGTAGCTGAGGTGAGGATGTGGAAGACTAGCTTCCTCAGGTTAGGGGGAAGATGTAGTCCATAGTTGAGTAAAACCAAAGACAAGGTGAGCAGGACATTTGGTGGATTGTTGAAGTAGATGTGACATGTGCTTCCAGAAGGGGCAAGAGTTGGGCACAGGCCCGGACTGGAAATCTGTGGGTTCTGGCACATGCCAGAGGGGCTGCTATAAGACGCCATATACAGTCACTATTTAGTGGGCTTGTGGGGGCTATTTGGAATGCCAGGGCCTATTTTGAGTCCCAGTCCAGAGCGGCACAATGTCTGGATATAAGTGTCACATCTTCAGAATTTGGATGGATGGATCAGAACACCATGTGCAGTATGGTGGGTGTTTTATGCCATCTTATATTACTTGTAGATTTTGTAGCTATGATCATGTAGATGTGGTTTGTTGTTACGATGCAACTTTCAAGTTTGGGAGCAGTAAATATATTTGAAAATACTTCTACAGATCATGTTTGATAAGATAAGGAATTATTGCTTCTAGGAAATGCTTAGGTGTTTGCCTTGCTGGAATAATATGTACAGGTTTGGGATCTGTTATCTGGAAACTGGGGCTGCTGTAAGATGCCATAGACAGTCACTATTTAGTGGGCTGGTGGGGGCTATTTGGAATGCCAGGGTATATTTTGAGTCCCAGTCCAGTGCGGCACAATGTCTGGATATAAAATAGTGTCACATCTTCAGCATTTGGATGGATGGATCAGAACACCCTGTGCAGTATGGTGGGTATTTTATGCCACCTTATATATTATTTGTAAATTTTGTAGATATATCGTGTCGATTTTGGATTCAGCTGATTGAAAGGAAAGTGGTTTGTTGTTGCGATGCAACTTTCAAGTTTGGGAGCAGTAAATATATTTGAAAATACTTCTACAGATCATGTTTGGAGTAAGTTATATTGAATTTGGAGGTCCCCATATGATTTCAGGGTGTTAGAGTTGAGTAACTGTGGCTGTTTGGCCATTCAGTTCCCAGTTCTTATAAGATAAGGAAATTAATAGGTGTTTGCCTTGCTGGAATAGTATGTACAGGTATGGGATCTGTTATCTGGAAACCCTTTATCCAGAAAGCTCTGAATTACAGAAAGGCTGCCTTCCATAGACTCCATGTTATCCAAATAATTGAACATTTTAAAATAATTTTTCTTTGTAATAATAAAACAGTAGCTTGTTCTTGATCCAAACTAAGATATAATTAATCCTTATTGGAAGCAAAACCAGCCTATTGGGTTTATTGTTTACATGATTTTCTAGTAGACTTAAGGTATGAAGATCCAAATTACGGAAAGATCCCTTATCTGGAAACCCCCAGGTCCCAAGCATTCTGGATAATGGTTCCCCTATTTGTATATGGCTTTCGTTCTTTGATTTGATTTCAGATTTGTAGCTCTGTGGCAGTGGTATAAGTACTGGTATAAGTTTGTGGTTGTTGGTACAGGTATGGGAAATGTTATCCAGAATGATCAAGACCTGAAGTTTTCCTGGTAAGGGATTCTTCTGTAATTTCGATTTTCATACCGTAAATCTTCTAGGCTGTTTTTGCTTCCATTAAGGATTAACCTTTGGATCAGGTATAAGGTACTGTTTTATTATTACTGAGAAAAAGGAAATAATTTTGGATTATTTTGGATAAAATGGAATCCATGGGAGATGGCCCTTCTGTAATTCGAAGCTTTCTGAATAGCGGGTTTCCAGATAAGGGATCATATACCTATACTATGGTTGGCAGTGTTCAGAATAGGTCTAATAGTGTAAACAAGGCCGTTATTAAATAGTTGCCATTTGGCCCATCCAGGAGATGTACAGTGGGCTTTTTTAACTTTGTCTGTGTTTCTGTGAGGGTCTTTGGGTACTTTTGTAGCTACAGGAGATGGAGTTGCAGAGCTCAATTCCCAAATCCGTTAGGAAGTATATGAAGTACTGATCTGATTTCTGGCCACATGATGGCATCATTTTCTTAAAGCAGAATCACAAATGGACTTTAACAGCACTTCCCAACAATGCGCAGTCGTGATGTGGGGATGTTCACTCTACGTTTTAGAAACATTTCCTGGTGTCCCTAAACCTTTAAGCCCATCTTGTAGGTCTGTGAGAGAGTGACAGGCTGAATATTTACTTCATTGAGTGGATATTCCAGAATCTGGGGCCAACATTTAAAGTGACAGTAGCTCCAGGCTTCCAGAGTCAGTAGGTGCACTTGCATATAATGCACTAGAATACACATGGCAGGTCGCAATCCCACTTGGGACAAAATACGCATGAATGCAGGACGCATGTTTAGGCACAAGCATCTTTGGTATCCATTCTTTCCCAACCAAAGTTGCGGCTGCAGTTTGAACCAAGCTCTTATGTCTTTCAAGAATATATTTGTTAAAAAGCATGCAAATAAAGTTCCTAGCAATCAAGTCTTTGGGTGGCCTACTGGGGGGAGCCCATACAAGGAAATCTGTCGTTGGTGACAAATCTCCCCTATCCACGTGCAAAACACATTTTCTGAAAATACCTTAGAATTGGTGAGTCCTAGAGCAGGGCATGCTTTCTGGTCTGCGGTGGGTGCTGGGATTTGAAACAAAGCTATTAGGTGGGGGGGTATTTGCCATGTTGCCCTATTGTTGCCATCTTTCTTAGCTATTCTATCCCTGTCACCTTCCCTTCTGCTGCTGCTGTTGTCCAGAACATACTGTGTCAAAAACCAGGGCAATTGTTCTTGTTTGCACCAAGCTAGAGTTGTACAAGCCATGTCTGACAATTCTTGTTTTGTTTATGCACAGTGGTCCGATGGTTCTAGTGGGTAATTAAAGGTTGAGGGGTACATCATGCCCCAACAAATATGCCTCACTGCAAAAAGATGCTTCCCACTGATAGAGCAGTCCAAGCATTTTATGGCACAGTGTTGCCCCCGGTATTTTATAACACACCTTTCCCATGGCCCCATTTAGAATTAATCCAGCTCTGTCTGAAGCAGTTATCCCCAACATGTTGCTCCCCAATTCCTTGGATGTTGCTCCCAGTGGCCTCAAAGCAGGAGCTTATTTTTGATTTCCAGGCTTGGAGGCAAGTTTCAGTTGCATAAAAAACAGCTGTACTGCCAAACAGACCCTCCTGTAGGCTGCCAGTCCAAATAGGCACTACCCAAATGGCCAATCACTGCACTTATTTGGCATCTCCAGGAGCTTTTTTCATGCTTGTGTTCCTCCTCAACTCTTTACATTTGAATGTGGCTCACAGATAAAAAATGTTGGGGACCCCTGGTCTAAAGTAACACAACTATTAGTACAGTAATATAATACATCTTATAGCAATAACACAATCTTCTGACCATTTCAGTTATGGCAGTTATTCAGTGGCAAAGCTTAGCCTACATTTTACAAACCAAGTCAGTGTGTTCAAAGATTGTGTACAATTCACCCAAAGTTGGTAAAATTATGTCGTCTTTGTGCTTGGTGACATTTCTTCTGTGTTTTTTTTCCAAATTGTCTTTATTGTTTTACATATACCGCTATGGGACATGCTATCCAGAATGTTCGGGACCTCTGGTTATACAGATAACGGAGCTTTCTGTTATTTGGATCTTCATACCTTAAGTCTACTAGAAAATCATGTAAACATTAAATAAACACAATAGGCTGTATATGCTTCAACAAGGATACGTTATATCTTAGTTTGGATCAAGTACAAGCTACTGTTTTACTATTACAGAGAAAAAGAAAATCATTTTTAAACATTTGGATTATTTGATTATAATGGAGTCTATGGGAGATGGCCTCTCCGTAAAGCTAGCCATAGACGCAAAGATCTGATTTTCAGACCGCGTGTGGCGAGTCCCGACATTTTTCGTCCGGCAGAGACCGTTCGTTTGGTCGATCGGACAGGTTAAAAGATTTCTGTCGGGTGCCGATAATATCTCTCATGTATTGCCGATCATACATTTTTCAGTGGGAGACTGTCACTAACTTTGGTCGGACGTAACTTTCGTACGATTGCTGTCAGGGGCAGAACATCAGCTGATCTGTTCTTTTGTACTTTATTTGATCGGAATCGTTAGTGGCAGGTCGGGAGATGGGAAAGTCCAATCATACGATGATTCGTACGATCGGATCTTTGCATCTATGGCCAGCTTAATTCGGAGCTTACTGGATAATGGGTTCACAAATAAAGGATCCTATACTTGTACTTTTAAACATTAATAAAGATACAAAAACAACAGTCGACAGTAGACAATTGCAACATCCAAAAGTAGGGGTTTGATGAGTGCAGTAGTAGTATAATGAGATTACTTGCTGTATCAGTAAAGTACCTACATGAAGATTGTGGTGAAATGACAACGGAGTTGTATAAAAAAAACAATAAACAATTTACCCAACCCAATTTACCCATTGTTGATTGTCAAGGGGCAAGTTGCTTTGTGATAACAGGGAGGTTAGGTGTTCATTTATCCATGGGGATCATCTTTGTGCCGTTTCTATGGGAAATTAATTTGTCGGCTTTGTTGTCAGACTTTGCCTTTAGTCAGGTTTCCTTCTCAGGTGGGGATGAACTTGTTCATCTTACAGCCAGTTGTAATCAAAGTGGAAGGGGGACTGGCCTAATATGACCCTAATATGCCTAATATGAAAAAGTTTTTCCATCTTTGTGTTAATATGACGTAAAGAGATGGCACTCTAAGATAATTTGCAATTGTTTTTTATTTTTTATTTGTAGTTTTTGAGTTTGCAATTTTGTCCAAATTACCCTAGCAACCATGCATTGATGTGAATTAGAGATAGGAATATGAATAGGAAAGGGACTGAATAGAGAGATGAATAATTAAAAATAACAATACATTTTAAAAAATAACAATACATTTATAGCCTTACAGAGCATTTGTTTTTTTTAGATGGGGTCAGTGACCCTCATTTACAAGCTGGAAAGAGTCAGATTTGGAAGTGATGTCACTAATGCACCCTGGGGGGGTGCACTTAGGTGCGCTGCCTAGGATGGAACCAGAACTAAAATACAGTGCTGGGCAGAATAAACATTTTTGGAAAGAATATTCTGCCCTTTCTGGTTTCCTAAAAGGGGTTGTTCTCCTTCAAATTAACTTTTACAATGATGTACTGTGATATTCTGAGACAAGTCACAGAATTGTTCAGCAGCTCTCCAGTTTCCAATTTCAGTAATGTGGTTGCTAGGGTAATTTGGACCCTAGCAACCACATTACTGAAATTGGAAACTGCATGCAATGATTTGAATAAGAGACTGGAATATGAATAGGAGAGGCCTGAATAGAAAGATGAGTAATAAAAAGTAGCTATAACAATAAATATGTGGCCTTACAGAGCATTTGTTTTTTAGATGGGGGTCAGTGAACCCACATTTGAAAGCTGGAAAGAGTCAGAAGAAAGAAGGCAAATAATTTAAAAACTAGACAAAATAAATAAGGAAGGCTAGTTGAAAAGTTGCTTAGAATGATATAACCTACTCATAACCTACTCAAAGTTAATTTAAAGGTGAATTGCCCCTTTATCAGACCTCGGGGAGAACTTCTGTTACACTACATGTTTTCAAGAGTCAGAACCAAAGATCAGAGAGCATGAAGCACACCCTGGTTTCAGTCGCAGTTTATAGTGCACAGTTAAATCAATTTATATGTGTATTGGAACACTGCTTAAAATGTCAGTTCATATGAGAGTTGTTGGGGGAAGTTCCCTTATCATTCTGTCTAGTGGCGATGCCATTTCAGGCAGGCAAAGCCAATTGTGTTGGTAGAGGGGGATTCAGTATGGCAGCCAGTGAGTAGGAGGCACAGGTTGCCGGTCTCTATCCCACACAGACACTGTGTTATATTGAGGGAAACGGGGTGCAGTCAAGCAGTCCCTGCAGTGACAGAGAGGGGCCCTGAAACAAGCCCCCCTTCCTTCATGATGTTGCTTGACCCCCTTATACCCCACTTTTATATTGAGGGTGGGCAAATTGTGTGTGGCACAGGGGGCAGGGGTGAGTTGTGTGTGGCATGGGGCCAGTGGGGCGAGTTGTGTGGCATGGGGGCTGGCGGGGCGAGTTGTGTGGCATGGGGGCTGGTTGGGCGAGTTGTGTGTGGCACGGGTTGGGGCAAGTTGTGTGTGGCATGGGGGCAGGCAGGGCGAGTTGTGTGTGGCACAGGGGCCAGTGGGCCGCTTGTTGCCACTCCCAGCACAGCCCCCCGGGCATCTCCCAGTCAGTGTATGAGGAATCCCAAGTCCCAGCTGTCAGGGCCACGGGGAGCATCATTGGGATATTTTCTCCTCATGTCTCACATGTCTCTCTCCTCCCTGTGCCCCTCCCCTCTGTCTCTCCTCTCTCCCTGTGACATCAGCTCTTCCCCTCCCCTCCTGCTTCCCCATCTTGCTTGTAGCTGTGTGCCCATTGCTCCAGCTCCTCTTCCTGTGTATCAGCATGCCCCTCTCTGGCACGCCGACTCTGCACTGACACTTCCGCCATTTTCCCATCATTCTCTCTCACACACGCCTTGAAGTCCGCCCTGGATTTATCCGTCATCCCTCACGTTCCCATCCTGCTTGCAGCTGTCTCTTCCCTCCCCCCTGAGGATGTCTCCTCTCCTCCCCACTTTCTCTCCAACTCTGTCATGAGCTCCAAGAAAGGTGAGAACTCGGGCTGATTTGCTTACGAGGTGGGAGGCTGCACCCCAAGACAGCAGTTTGTGGGTTGGATATAGTATGGGGGAAAGGCAGCATGTCTGCCAATAGCCGTTACTAGAGCAAGGGGGAAATGGCTCTGTGTGTCTGTTACTGCTACCCCTGCACCCACCCCCGGTGTCCTGTACCCTAATGGCCCTTTCCTCATTCCTATGTACTGTACTGTGTGCTAATGGACCTCCCCTTAATCCCATGTCCTGTACTGTGTGCTAATGGCCCTCCTCTCAATCCCATGTCCTGTACTGTGTGCTAATGGCCCTTCCCTCAATCCCATGTCCTGTACTGTGTGCTAATGGCCCTTCCCTTAATCCTATGTACTGTACTGTGTGTTTATTGCCCTCCCCTCAATCCAATGTCCTGTACTGTGTGCTAATGCCCGTTTCCTCAATCCCATGTGCTGTACTGTGTCCTAATGGCCATTCCCTCAATTACATGTCCTGTACTGTGTGCTAATGGCCCTTCCCTCAATTCCATGTCCTGTACTGTGTTCTAATGGCCCTTCCCTCAATCCTATGTACTATACTGTGTGCTAATGGCCCTTCCCTCAATCCCATGTACTGTACTGTGTGCTAATGGCCCTTCCCTCAATCCTATGTACTATACTGTGTGCTAATGGCCCTTCCCTCACTCCCATGTCCTGTACTGTGTGTTAATGGCCCTTCCCTCAATCCCATGTCCTGTACTGTGTGCTAATAGCCCTTCCCTCAATCCTATGTACTGTACTGTGTGCTAATGGCCCTTCTCCTCAATCCCATGAACTAAACTGTGTGGTAATGGCCCTTCCCTCAATCCCATGTACTGTACTGTGTGCAAATGGCCGTTCCCTCAATCCCATGTCCTGTACTGTGTGCTAATGGCCCTTCCCCTAAATCCCATGTACTGTGCTGTGGCCTAATGGCCATTCCCTTCAATCCCATGTACTGTACTGTGTGCTAATGGCCTTTCCCTCAATCATATGTCCTGTACTGTGTGCTAATGGCCCTTCCCTCAATCCCATGTACTGTACTGTGTGCTAATGGCCCTTCTCTCAATCCCATGTACTGTACTGTGTGCTAATGGCCCTTCCCTTAATCCTATGTACTGTGTTGTGTGCTAATGGCCCTTCTCCTCAATCCCATGGACTAAACTTTGTGGTAATGGCCCTTCCCTCAATCCCATGTACTGTGTGCTAATGCCCGTTCCCTCAATCCCATGTCCTGAACTGTGTGCTAACTGTCCTTCCCTCAATCCCATGTATTGTACTGTGTGTTAATTGCTGTTCCCTCAATCCCATGTACTGTACTGGGTGCTAATGGCAGTTCCCTCAATCCCATGTACTATACTGTGTGCTAATGGCCCTTCCCTCAATCCCATGTACTGTACTGTGTGCTACTGGCCCTTCCCTCAATCCCATGTACTGTACTGTTTGCTAATGGCCCTTCCGTCAATCCCATGTACTGTACTGTGTTCTAATTGCCCTTCCCCTAAATCCCATGTCCTGAACTGTGTTGTAATTGCCCTTCCCCTCAATCCCATGTCCTGAACTGTGTTGTAATTGCCCTTCCCCTCAATCCCGTGTACTGTACTGTGTGCTAATGGCCATTCCCCTAAATCCCATGTACTGTACTGTGTGCTAATGGCCCTTCCCTCAATCCTATGTACTGTACTGTGTTGTAATAGCCCTTCCCTCAATCCCATGTACTGTACTGTGTGCTAATGGCCCTTCCCTCAATCCCATGTACTGTACTGTGTTGTAATGGCCCTTCCCTCAATCCCATGTACTGTACTGTGTGCTAATGGCCCTTCCCTCAATCCCATGTACTGTACTGTGTTCTAATTGCCCTTCCCCTAAATCCCATGTCCTGAACTGTGTTCTAATTGCCCTTCCCCTCAATCCCATGTCCTGAACTGTGTTCTAATTGCCCTTCCCCTCAATCCCATGTCCTGAACTGTGTTCTAATTGCCCTTCCCCTCAATCCCGTGTACTGTACTGTGTGCTAATGGCCATTCCCCTAAATCCCATGTACTGTACTGTGTGCTAATGGCCCTTCCCTCAATCCTATGTACTGTACTGTGTGCTAATAGCCCTTCCCTCAATCCCATGTACTGTACTGTGTGCTAATGGCCCTTCCCTTAATCCTATGTACTGTGCTGTGTGCTAATGGCCCTTCTCCTCAATCCAATGGACTAAACTTTGTGCTAATGGCCGTTCCCTCAATCCCATGTCCTGAACTGTGTGCTAACTGTCCTTCCCTGAATCCCATGTATTGTACTGTGTGTTAATTGCTGTTCCCTCAATCCTGTGTACTGTACTGTGTGCTAATGGCCATTCCCCTAAATCCCATGTACTGTACTGTGTGCTAATGGCCCTTCCCTCAATCCTATGTACTGTACTGTGTGCTAATAGCCCTTCCCTCAATCCCATGTACTGTACTGTGTGCTAATGGCCCTTCCCTTAATCCTATGTACTGTGCTGTGTGCTAATAGCCCTTCCCTCAATCCCATGTACTGTACTGTGTGCTAATGGCCCTTCCCTTAATCCTATGTACTGTGCTGTGTGCTTATGGCCCTTCCCCTCAATCCAATGGACTAAACTTTGTGGTAATGGCCCTTCCCTCAATCCCATGTACTGCACTGTGTGCTAATGGCTGTTCCCTCAATCCCATGTACTATACTGTGTGCTAATGGCCCTTCCCTCAATCCCATGTACTGTACTGTGTGCTAATGGCCCTTCCCTCAATCCCATGTACTGTACTGTGTGCTAATGGTGGCCCCTTTAATTCATACCTATTGGCCTTGTTCTGTACACTGTTCTCTACCTGTCCGTGCTCCTATTCCCAGTGTACTGTACCATGTGCTTATAAGCTTCTTTCCCTAAATCCCATCCCATATGTGCTGTATAATGTGCCACAGGACTGCTGTATTCCAAAGTGTACTGCACCATATGGTAATAGACCCCTTCCCTTAAATCCCATTGCCAGTATCCTGTACCCTGTGCTAATCACCCCCTTGCCCTAAATCCCCATGTACCATATCATGCTCTGCTGGTCCCCTTGCCCTAAATTGCCATTCTCCGTGTCCTGTGTCCTGTGCCCTGTGCTAATGTCTCTCTTTCCATGAATCACCATATACTAGACCATCTACTGCTAGGCCCCTATTCCTACATCTCACTCCCCATATACAATACATATAACCCATCCAATTTATTTTCCTAATGCCATTGCCTGTGCAATTGGCTTCTGTATCCGCTTACCTATCAAAATTCCATGAACTGTACAACCTCCCAGTGGGCACCTTTACCTGATCCGAATGTACTGTACAATTTGCTACAGGGCAGCTCTCCCTTATCTGCAGCCCTGTGTACATGGTACTACTGGCCTCTTTCCCTAATCCTGTCCTGCACAGTGTTCAGCATGGACTGTTTGCCAATTCCCCTTCCTCACTTTATCTTTTTCTCACATACCCAGCATCAATACATCAATACATATTTGTGCCCCTTTCCTAGATCTCCAGCATCACTTTATTTCTGTGCCCCATCCCCTCAGTCCTGTTTTTTTATTGCTCTGCTATTACGCCCCTTTCAGATTCCCAGATCATCAGCCCACTTTATCATTGAGCCCATATGCCCAGCCTAACTCTGATATGCATGTATGTAAACACTGCCTGCCCCTTTTCAAAAACCCCATTCCAATTCTCTGAATAAATTAGGTCCCCAAAATCCCATATATTCTGTGCATAATATTGACCCCATCCTTCTGCTGTTTATTGCCAGTCCTCAGTCACACATCTATAAATATATCCCTGGGCCCCTATTCTGTGCATGCGCCTTCTCTCCACCCACCACTCTAATCTATGTGACATTATATTCTGGGCCATGTCAGTGCATTACAGATTTGCATAGTGATTTATAGCCAACAATAAATCCCCTCTGGGTTTGACATAGGAGATGAACTGCTGGTTTTCATTTTCCTTTTTTATTCATTATTTTGGTTTGGTTTGGCTCATTATGTTCTGCAGTTCCTTCAACGAGCCATTTAAACTGCCATCTGATTGCTTAGGTCACAGACCCTAGAAACCAGTCAGTCGTATGAATGACAGGTGGTAAAATAAATGAAAAGGGACCTGCTATCTTTACAGTTTATCAGCTTTCTTCCTGACCCCAGCATCCCCATAAACCTGCAGAACACAAGAGCAGTTCTTGAGAACCAAGATGCTAAAAGTGACCTTTCTCTTCCAGCCAATATAGGTCTCAAATTTCTCAGTATGAGTGTATGTATTATATTTAGCCTGATATAAACAGTGATTATTGTTTCTCAGAATCATTATTGGTGGGATGCCTTTAAAGGGGTTGTTCATCTTTGAATTACATTTTAGTATCATGTAGAGAGTGATATTCTGAGATAATTCACACTCAGTTTTTTGTATTATTTAGCTTTTTATTCAGCAGCTCTCCAGTTTGCAGTTTCAGCACTATTGTTGCTAGGGTACAAATTGCCCTAGCAACCATGCACTGATTTGAGTAAGAGACTGGAATATGAATAGTAGAGGCCTGAATAGAAAGATGATTAATAAATATAGCAATATCAATACATTTGTAGTAATTTGTAGTAATTGTTTTTAGATGGGGTCAGTTTTTAGATGGGGTCAGTTTTTAGATGGGGTCAGTGATCTACATTTAAAAGCTAAAAAAGAGAAGAAAATCTTCAGAAGAAGAATAATTCAAAAACGATTTTAAAAAATGAAGGCCAGTTGAAAAGGTGCTTAGAATTAGCCATTCTACAACATACTGAAATTTAACTTAAAGGGGTTGTTCACCGTTGCGTTATCTTTTAGTATGATTATAAGAGTGATATTCTGAGTCAATTTGCAACTGGTTTTCATTTTTTATTATTTGTGGTTTTTGAGGTGTTTAGCTTTTTATTCAGCAGCTCTCCAGTTGGCACTTTCAGCAATTTAGTTTCTAGGGTCCAAATTTACCCTAGTAAGTAACCTTGCATTGATTAGGATTAGAGACTAAATATGAATAGGAAAGGGACTGAATAGAAAAATGATTAATACAAAGTTTCAACAACAATACATTTGTAGCTTTACAGAGTATTGTTTTTTGTTTTGTTTTTAGGTGGGGGTCAGTGACCCTCATTTAAAATCTGGAAAGAGTCAGATGGGATGTGAAGTGCATTGTAGCGTGACACCTTACGGAATTGACGTCACATGTAACTGGAAGTGATGTCACTAATGCAAGCTGGGGGGATGCACTGAGGTGTGCTGCCTAGGGTGGTACTAGACCTAAATACAGTGCTGGGCAGGATAAAAATATTTGGAAACAATATTCTGCACTTTCTGGTTTAATAAAAGTGGTTGTTCTCCTTTAAATTAACTTTTATTATGACATACTGTGATACAGCGACCCCCTATTTGAAAGCTGGCAAGAGTTAGAAGAACAAGGAAAATTATTAAACTGCAAAAAAATAAATAATGAAGACCAAATGAAAAGTTGTTTAGAATTGATCATTCTATAACACACTAGAAGTTAACTTTTAGTGTGAACCAGCCCTTTAAATATCCAGTGCTGAGATGATACTGTATGTTGCCTGGCCTAACTGTTACCTCTTCCTCCTTCCAGTTTCAGGTAACAGCCAGGGGAAAAAGAGTAAAAAGAAGCAGAGGAGGCAGAGGAAGGCTGCAGAGAGAGACGTGCCAGGACTTCCGGAACCTCGGAGTCCCAGTTTAGACAGCCAGCCTGGGTGAGTCCGGGTCCTCTGTTCTTACTGTGAGCAAGAAGCTTATCAGCTGTGCCCTGGGAGCAGATAGCACAACTAAAAGTAGCACTGTGAACTCAGCCATAATGAATGTCAGTATATGCCGTATATATGCATGTGCTCCTGTGCCCCCTTTTACTGAGAAAATCACAAATAAAAGCCATTCTACACAACATTATGTGACTTCCTGCAGGACAGAAAGAGCAGTCTTACTTTCTTTAGAGAATAGTTTAACTATATAATGACATGAGACGTCACTCAATATCCTCATATTTTAAATTAAGGGAAAATTATTTTTTTAATGATCCATGTGACACAAGTGGCATTCTTGAGTGCCATTTCACACAAAGCGTATAAAGATATATTCCTTCAGTAATACACAGTATAATACGGTGCTAAATTACTAAATGTGAATTCTAGTTCAACCATAGCTAAATGTCTAAAGGCATTTGGGCCTATTCGACTGGAACAATTTAAAGGTGGCAATACAATACTATGGTACTGTATCTGTCCATTCGGCCTGCCATTGCCACCAATTTTTGTTCTAAAATTGTGCCCCACAGGATTTCCTGAGCCTCCTTTTCTCTAAATTCTCTGCTGACTTTACTTACACACATAATTGTAATTTCTGCCCCCAGCCTCTCTTGCCAATTGCTTTCTAAATGCCAGCAGATAGCAGTGAGAATAACCACATACTGGACACATAAGTGCTTCAGACAGGCCACAGTTAGTGAAGAGACAGGCAGTGATAACCCTTTAGAAAGCAGGGTACTGCAAGTCCCTCTCCCAGGCTACAATGTCCCCATGTTTGTAGCTTCCAAATAGCTGTGGTTGGGTGAAGGCCCGCTGATTGTATCTGTTCCAGATCCCCACCCCCACAAGCCAGCAGCTGCTATATATATTTATAAACCCTGCCGCTGCTGCCAATCTGTCTGTGAGCTGTGAAATCATCACAGCCCATTCAGGGCTAAGGGGGAAAGGAAAGTCAGTAAGGATATATATATGGAAGCACGCAGTGCTGAGTAATAAAGCTGGAACAGTAGATACATCTGCGCAGCCAAGAAGTGTTCTAATTATCCACTGCCCGTGCGGTGTCCCCCTATATATAGCAACATGGTTACATGCTAAGAAAGCCTCCTTTTTCATCTCTTCCTTCGGTGTTGAAAATGACTTCACTGTGACGATGTCTCCATGTGACCCCTTCCTCTCTTGTCCCATTGAATACAATGGGGCTCATTTATAAACAATGGGCAAATTTGCTCTTGGCCAGCCAATCAGTCAAAACATGCAGCCGTTTTTGCTTTAGGCTGAATTTAGCGGCTGCAGTTATGCTTTAAAGCACGAGTTCAGCTTCAAATGAACTGCTAAACATAGAGTTAGGGATAAATTGCTGGTTGTTTTTCTCTTATTTATTGGACTTCCTAATTGTTTAGCTCATTATGTTCTGCTGTCCCTTCAGTGTGTAATTTAAACTATCTGATTGCTTAGGTCACTGACCCTAGAAACCAGACAGTCAAATGAATGACAGGCTAGAAAATGAATCTAAAAGGGCCAGCTATCCTTTCAATTAGTCTGCTTCTGAGCTTCTGGGGTCGCTGACCCAAGAAGAACAATTAGTTTGAAAGCCAAATCAATAAATAAAATTAAATACGAAGAGGGTTATTTGTCAAAATCGAAAAGTTTTCACTATTTTCTGAAAACTACGCTGACCAAATCCGCACCCTGTATACTGTATATGAATACATTTTTCCGAAAATTCCTTGTGTGGGAAATAAATCACTAAAATCGTGAAAAAAACAGAATCGTACAAATCTTTGCCACTGCAAAAAGCAGCTTTTTCGCATTTGTTTGCCCGAAACCTGTAACTTTTTTTAGATGTGATGCCTGCAATCCTCAGAATCTTCAGATTATTGGACAAAACCCAGCACAGATCAGGATATCAATGGGACATCTGGCATTGACTTCTACTTGAACTCGGCAGGTCTGAGTTGGAGTACTTTTTTAGTCTGACTTTTAACACCTTTGGAGTTTAATTAATCACAAAAAATGGTGGTTTTTCCTTTTAAAAGTCTGATTCAAAAAAATTGGATTTTGATAAATAACCCTCTTAAAGTGACCTTTCCATTCTAGCCAATATAGGTCTCATGTTTCTAAGCATATATATTTGTATAAATAATAATAGTAACATATACCAGTTTCTAGCATTTTGTATAGTGTTAAGCCCAGTGTTTTTTAAGATATTAATCCGAGGACCAAAATCAAGTCAGGAATTTAGTTTGGGCTACACTGGGATACCTTTGGAGGCCTATGTTTGCTCTGTAATTAAGCCATACCTCCCAACATTTTGGAAATCGAAAGAGGGACAAAAATATTTTTGACCACGCCAATTTTTGTGGCCACATCATCCTAATTACCATGGTCATTTTACAAAATTTGGCAGGTTATGAAATTTTGAACTAATTTCTGGGGTTTTTATGTGTTATTACAGTTTTGCTAATGACAGCGAATTGCCCTTTAAGCTGCAAGTCAAAGTTTCCCAAGAGACCTGCTTATCTTAAATGGTTACAATTGTTTCTTTACTTATCTTAAATTGTTACAAAGGTATCTAGGTATCTATTCTGGGCTCTCTGCCAAAAGACAATTAAGTTAGAAAAGTTGTATCTTTTTCTGGATGTTCAGTGCAGGAGGTCAAAAACAAAGTTTGGGACATTTCAGTAACATTCCGGGACTGCGGGTTGAGCTGTCAAAATCTGGACTGTCCTGCGAAAAACTGAACAGTTGGGTAGTATTGTTAGGCCACTGTTGGGGTACCTGTTTCTTGTCACCCAAATACTGGTGCTCGGAAACACATGTGCAATGGGGTGCAGAAATTCAGTGAACTGTCCCTTAAAATGGAAAGGGCCCAAAAGGTTTGCTAAAGGTAAGGGTTTTCAGAAATTCTTTTACCAGGACAGAAACTAAGCCGAGTAGGGCAGGTGCTACACCCCTCCCAGATTGCTGAAGGAAAGGACAAATGGGTCTTCAGCTTTTCCCCCATGATCCAAGTAAAAACAAACATGTGACATGCGGTGACAAAACAAAAAGCCAATGCAGTTTTATTGAATGATGCTAATTTTTTTTAGATCTTGATTAGCCCTTTAAATTAGGATTATTATTTGGTGTGGTATTCAGTCTGATCTTTGGTGTAGGATTTAGTAAGTGGCCAAATCCAAATACTAAGGATTCATTGCATCTCTATTCAGCTGCAGCATTGTCTGCTTATCCAGTTGCTAGGGTGAACGGCCTTAGCAGACAAATAACAATTCAGATTCCTGTTGGAGAGGGTTGAAGAGAAAGCTGAATCAGCTCCTGTTAGATATTTGACACATAAACAGCAGACCCTGTAGTTGTTTGGAGCAGGGTGGTGTAAGTGTTTGCGGTCTAGTATAATCCGTGCACAGTGCACAATTACAAGGCGTAGGCTGTTTTCATTATAATAATATTTGTTTTTATTATAATAATATTTTTACAGATGTACATTATTTCTATGAGCCCTAAATGTGTGTCAGTCCTTAAATCTATATAATGCTGGTGTTGCATATTATTATTTATATTCCAACCTGCTCTTGATGCAGCATGGCATGCTGAAGGCTAAGCTGCTATAATTGGGGCCTAACCTGTGTGGGAAGCAGTATGTCTTATACTCCCTCCGCTTCACCTCCCCTGCACTAACTGGTCTCTTCTGTATTATTTTTACAAATGAGTCTGGCTACAGAGTGTGTGGGTTGTGAGCAGGTTTTGTGTATTGCCACAGCTTCATAATACACAACCCCCTCCAGTTATACAGTAGATATACAGAAATTGATCAATTGTATTTGTATTTGCTTTTGGGAAACTAGCACCTTCCCTGCCATTCCTGTGTTGGATCTGTGTAGTCAGAACTGCTGGCGGATATTTTGCACTCTGGTGGCCCTTTACGTGCCAGTTTTTAGTGTAGCACTGGGTACTGCCCATGCTGTGACTATTCTGTATCACAGCGAGATCTGCATAGTGTGCTCCAGAATGCCTGCAAGCAGTCAGAGCTGGTGTTAAGATGAAAACCTCAAACCTAAGGTGCATTATTGAAAGGGCCCAGTTTTATTGAACTGTCTGAAGGAGGAGAACAGACGACTTGCCATATTGGCAAAGAAAGGGAGAGAAACAAGGGGGGAACTCTCATTTGTCAATTATTAAGTAGTGAAATGGGGTGCTAACAAGCATCTATATGGTGGCCAAATGTTAGCACGAGAATCTTGCCTGGTTTTCTGTTAATTACTGTAAACCTGTTATGTCTTTCCAGCCTCCCAGAGCATGGCCTGCAGGACGTGCCTTTGTCTCCCGGACCCCCTCCAACCCCACCCACCCCTGTGCTGCCTCCACCGGGACCATTGGGCTCTGACAATGAAGAACAGGAAGACCCTGGAGATTACTGCCGAGGTGAGAAGGAAGCCCAGTATGGTTCTCTTAAATTAAACACAGCTCCAGATACTGGAAAATATGTGTTTCTTTTAAGGAGAATTAAACATTCAATGCATTCATAGCCATTTATAGCTACCACCAACCTGCCTCCTCTCAACACACATGTACTGTACTGGTACTTTATCTAATGAGGTGACCTGTTTTCTAATAACGTGTAAGCCCCATGAATAATCGTATCTCTAAGGAGGAATACATTCATATAGGCACTATTTATAAATATATATTTACTTTCACACTACGCCCTAATTGTCAAATACAGAATGCTGTGTTATCTTTCACTGTTTATTACATGCATTATCTTTTGCCTACAGGGGGTTATTACCCAGTGAAAATTGGTGACCTCTTCAATGGAAGGTACCATGTAGTCCGGAAACTTGGCTGGGGCCACTTCTCCACTGTCTGGCTCTGCTGGGACTTACAGTGAGTATGGTTTTCTGTAGTGCGATAAAGCTACGGAATGTTAAGGCTACTGGCACAGAATATATGTATACAATTTGAGCTTGGCATCTCTGAAGCCTCTTTACTGCAGCCTAGGGCAACACGGGGGCCAAAATTAGCTAGCTGAAATACGCTGACTGATATCAGCCCTACTGCAGGTAGTAGCCTCCTCTTTCTTTTGCATTCAGAAGTGTTGAATCGGAGGCGGTGCAGACTGCAGCTCAACAATTCTGAATGTGAAAGACAGAGGAGGCTACTGCTGATAGTAGGGCTGAAATCAGCCAGCGTATGGCCGCTGTGTGGCCTTAGCTGTAGTTTTCGGTGCTCTACTTACATTATTATCAGAGACAAATAAGATTTATTGTATGTTTCTTCTCTCTAAGGCTTGTGGCACAGCTGGTGTTTTTTCCTAAAGTGCCCTTGGGGGGAGAACTGCTATGATTTCCTAGGCAACTGTTTCCCATTTACTTAGGTGTGACACTAACATGGTCATGTGTTTATAGCTTTAAAACTGGAAATCAGTGTCCCTAAATTATAGCCTCCTGGGCTGTTATAGGCACCGTGTTTTGGTCCCTGTGAGGCCCATTAGCGACAGAACCACACTTTTTCACAAATAATTATCCTCTTTCATAGAATTTCTTTTTGTTTGTGAACAGGAGGAAGCGGTTTGTAGCACTAAAGGTGGTGAAAAGTGCAGTGCACTATACAGAGACAGCTTTGGATGAGATTAAACTGCTTAAATGTGTAAGTATGTCAGCATAGCTCTGAATCTGCTCAACTGACAGCAACCCTGCCTTCCCAGAACTCAACTCTCCTTCTGAAGCAGCTGTGGGTCACATCCTTTCTCTCTCTCTCTATGTGTCTTTACTCAGGTCAGGGACAGTGACCCAAGTGATAGCAAACGTGAGATGATTGTGCAGCTTATCGATGACTTCAAGATCTCTGGAGTGAATGGAGTTCGTATCCTTGATTAAGAAACAGTACTCTTTGGATGCTCATGTCTCACCCTCCCTCTCTCTGTATATCTTATACAACTGCTTATTCCTTATTCCTAAAAAACCCAGAATAATGACATATACATAGTAACATAGTGGTTTTGGTTAAAAAGACTTGCCTAAATCACTATGTTGCAATCTTTGCAGTTAATCTGTGAAAGCCACAGCTTTCCTATCATTTGCTTGTAGGGGATCCCTTCTTAAGGGTAAGAACACATGCTAAGATACTGGGGGATTTAGTCGCCCGTGACAAATCGCCTCTTCTTCTTCGGGCAACTAATCTCCCCGAAAAGCCATCTGTCGGATAGAATCTAAATCACCGGCGGGATGGCACTCGGAGCACTTTGTTCTCTGAAGTCTTCCGAATAGGGTTGCCAGCTGCCCAGCATTTTATCGACCTGACCAGTAAAAATAATGCTCCAATGTTATTAATTGGGAAAAAATCTAAATATACAGGAAGGCCAGTATTTTTTTTCTAAAAAAGGTGGCAACACTATGTCCGAAGTTGCGTTAAGGTGAGAGGGGCTGTGCCAAGGAGCTGCTGTTCAGTCTTGTGTTTAACTGGACGGCAAGTGGATTTGCTCCCAGAATTGAGGCAAACAGGGTGAGGAAAACAAACAATATGGCTGCATGCACCTGAGTGCCTCTAGGCATTCCAAAAATATTTGCTGATTGGTTGCCACTGGTTAGTAAATCAGCACCACTTAGTCTGCAGCATTTTGAATATCATAGCATGGAGTCTGTGTCTCTCCTTAACGTTCCCAGACATCTGCATGGTTTTAGAAGTGCTGGGACATCAATTGCTTAAGTGGATCATTAAATCTAATTATGAGGGTGTACCGCTCCCATGTGTTAAGAGCATCTTGCGGCAGGTAAGATTTCTAGTAGAACTGTGTAGATGTGTGTGTGCAGTGGTGTGTAATTTTAATCAATATTCTATTTTAACATACAACCTATCCTAATATGTGTAGTGTTGCTTGTTCCTGTTAGGAAGAGGCAGCTCCTCTTAAGGCTATGGAAACTCAGGCTGTTGGCTCCGGCTGTTATTAGTCTGTATTTTTGCAGGCGGAGAGAAGCAGATCTGCTCAGAGCCCCTGCTCCATTGATGGTCACACACAGCAGAGTTGAAGCTGAGGTTAGTATCTGAGCAGATCTGCCTATCTCCGCCTGCAAAAATAAGCAGACTGACAACAGCCTGTGTGCCCGTTGCCTAAGATGACATTTTAGCATGATATAGGCAGTGATAGTGTGAGACAATACATAGCTTCAGGCAGAAATCCGCCCAATGCAAGCACTGACAGGTGTATGCTGTTCCTGCTAGCAGCAGATTGGCATGTGGCATGAAACTAAGGGACATAGTGGGGAAGCTTTGAACTGTTTGTCTATCTATTCTGCATATCTAAGGCTCTTTAAAGTACTATACTGACACAGGGATGAGATTTGGTACAAGCACTCATCTGGAAAGCTTGCTATTAAGATTGTTAAGCTAATATAGAGAGTTTAAAAGGGTGGAAACAGTAATCAATGGCATAGTATTTGTATAACTATAGGGTGTGTTTGTTTTGTCTGGGGTTCCACTGGAATTTCTCTCTTACTTTAAAGGGATACTGTCACGGGAAAACCCATCAGTTAATAGTGCTGCTCCAGCAGACTTCTGCACTGAAATCCATTTTTCAAAGAGCAAACAATATTTCATTTAGAAATCTGACATGGGGCTAGACATAATGTCAGTTTCCTGGGAGCACCCAGTCATGTGACTTGTGCTTTGATAAACTTCAGTCACTCTTTACTACTGCACTGCAAGTTTGAGTTATAATCAACCCCCCCCCCAGCAACCCATCAGTAGAACAATTTGAAGGTAGCCAGATAGCAGCCCCCTAACGCTAGATAACAACTCCCTGGTAGATATAAGAACAGCACTCAATAGTAAAATCCAGGTCCCACTGTGACTCCTTCAGTTACATTGAGTAGGAGAAACAACAGCCTACCAGAATGCAGTTCCATAATGCAGCAGTGGCTGTTTCTGAAAGCACATGACCAGGCAAAATTACCTGAGATGGCTGCCTACAAACCAATTTTACAACTAAAAAAAAATCCACTTATTGGTTCAAGAATGAAATTTTATATGGTAGAGTGAATTATTTGCAGTGTAAACAGTGTAATTTAGAAATAAAAATGACACCATAAAAATCATGACAGAATCCCTTTAAGGAGGTATGTCTAGCAGTTACAAATCATGGTTTTGTCTCCATTGTTAATAGGGTGGCTTTGTGCAGCAAGTGCCTATATTTATCTAGGGTGTGTGGTGTCAGTGGAACAGTTCAGCATGGTCCCCCATTTATCATGTGTACAGTCTGGTTACTTGCCATGCAGTGATGCATGTTGCCCTTTGTGTTGTGCCTGTATTCAGGTATTACAGGGCCTGGATTATCTGCACACCAAATGTAAAATCATCCACACGGACATCAAGCCAGAAAACATTCTGATGTGTGTGGAAGAAGGATACATCAGGCGACTAGCGGCAGAAGCAACCATTTGGCAGCAGTCTGGAATGCCTCCTCCATCTGGGTCTGCTGGTGAGTTTTCCCCCAGATTTCATGGCCAGTAGAAGTACAAGATGCAGCGTACCTTTTAATGCCTGTGCAGTTCTATGCTGCTGTACTACAGCCACTGCATTGCCCACAGCATTCCCACTATATCCCTATATCCCACTTTAATTGGGAATACTGGGGAATAAAGCACACTATTTTTCATTATGATCCATTTTAGTAAATATTTACTAAAGATTTAGTACATTGGTGCCACTGCTTGGGCCTCTTAAAGGAGATATAAAGTTTAACTAAAGCTTAACTAAAGAAGTAGCTTGAAATGTTGTACATTATGTTTTGGCCTTTTGTACCAGCCCAAGGCATCCACAACCCTTAAGCAGGAAAGATCTGTGTCTCTGAAGATCCCCATCTTCTTTTCTGCTGATTCACTGCACCTTCTTTGTGCTGCTGTCATTTACTGAGCTTAGGGACCCACTCACACTATACAGTACACATAGAATAGAAATGTCACAATATAAGGCTGATTAGTAATTAATACAGACAGTTACTACATGGCAGCACAGACACCAGTGCAACTAGCATCAGAATTTAATAGTCAGCCCTGTAGCATCAGCTTGCATTACAGCTTAGCTTTTCAACATCTGCTCAGAGCCCACTGAGCATGTGAGTGTCGCAGAAACTTTTCAATATGGTGACCCCCTGTGACAAGTTTGAAGTCCTGGATCATTGCTGCTATTGACGAGCTGAAACTTTAGGCTGGTGCAATAAGTTCAGTATGTAAAATATGGTATTTTTAGCCATATTCAATTTTAGGGGTTAGTTCTCCTTTAAATGAGATAAGCCTTACTGCACTTTCTGCATCAGTCAGTTGTTCCCTAGCTGGACCTAATGCCTGTGCATACTATACAGAGCTGTGTTTCTACTGTGTAAACCACTCGGCTTCACCTTATTTCAATTCATATAATTTATCTTATTAAAATAGTACAATCCTTTTGAGCTGCATTTAACCTGGTTTTTCGATTGCTGACTGCCAATGCCAGGCGGCATTTAAGTAGCAGTCTTCTCTCTGAATTAAATAGCACCTCCTTGAATGTGAGCTTTGATTATCTCTGTGTCTTTTCTTACACCCTGTTCTTCTGTTCTTCTCCTGTCCTCTCTGCTGGGTCTAATCAGTCAGCTCTGCACCCCCCTCACACCAGAACCTGGTAAGTCGCACAGGCCGGCCATTTATTATGACATTCTTGTTGGTTTGGTACAAGCTGGGACACTATCTATAGGTGATCATTGACTTTGGAAACAACTGTGTGCCTCAGATTTTGTTGAAGTTCTTACATACTATATATAGATATAACAACTGTGGATTTCATCCAAGTCTCACTCAGGGTATGATCTCAGGCCTGTCTCCCAGCAGGTGCCAAACATGCTCTGTGTGTATGAGAACATTGTGTGATTGTTTTCTTCTCTGATACCCCATATGCAACTCTATTGGAAGTTTCTGTATATATCTCTTTCTCACTGGAGTTCTGTAGTAACCGGCATAGTTGCCATCAATGACTGTAGCAACCAATCATCCGTTAGCATTTACTAATGGTCTAGTGAAGTTAGAATACAGAGAATAAACATTAGTGGCTTTGGGGAATAGATGTAATCTCTGTAGTCTGTCACACCTGAGCATGAGAGTCATGTGAAGGCCCTGCATTGTTTTATTTTCCGTGTGGCTGCAGTGTAGCACTATACCTATTCTCTGTCCCTTCTGTATTCCCGTGTGGCTTCAATGTAATCCCAGAACACTTCTCTGCCCATTCAATATTCCCGTGTGGCTTCAATGTAATCCCAGAACACTTCTCTGCCCATTCTATATTCCCGTGTGGCTTCAATGTAATCCCAGAACACTTCTCTGCCCATTCTATATTCCACTGAGGCTTCAATGTAATCCCAATACTCTTCTGTGCCAATTCTTTATTCCATTGAGACTTAAGTGTAACTTCAATACTCTTCTCTGCCCATTCAACAAATGTTTCTGTATTATGTCTCACCTAACTATGAGAGCCTTTTACTGGAGGCCCTGCATTGTTTAATATGGCCTTGTGGCTGCAATGTAGTGTTAATCCTATTCTCTGTCCATTCTGTATTCTCTTGTGGCTACTAATACTCTCCTCTGCCCTTTCCATATTTCCTTGTGGCTGCAACATAATACTTATCATATTTCCTTGTGGCTTCAATATTATACTGTTACTCTTCTCTGCTCCTTCGACATAACCCTGCAGCTTCAGTTCTGTACTAGTATTCTTTGTTGTCCCTTGTGGCCTCAGTAATCTCAGTACAGGTATGGAATCCGTTATCTGGAAACCCGTTATCCAGAAAGTTCTGAAAGTTCTCCCATAGACTCCCATTTTATCCAAATAATCCACATTTTTAAAAAAGATTTCCTTTTTCTCTGTATTAATAAAACAATAGATTGTACCAACTAAGATATGATGAATCCTTGTTGGAAGCAAAACCAGCTTTTATGTTTTTTTTAATGTTTACAGAATTTTCTAGAAGACTTAAAATAGGAAGATCCTACTCTCCTCTGCCTCTTCTATATTCCCTCGTGGCTGCTATATAGAATTCCTACTCTGCCCCTTCCTTTAGAGACTAATGGCTTTATCATAATTTTTTATTTTCCCTTGTGAATTTTCCAATTAGACTATTTAAATGTGGGAATCTAGGAAGGTGCGCTTAGTTGTATTGTCAGTCTTGCCTAAACTGCCATTATGCCATGATGGCTTGTCATAACATAGCCCTCCTGTAGTGCATTCTAAGGGGCAAATTCACTAAAGCGTGAATCGGTTAACGCTAGCACAAATTCGCCAGAGTGACATCATTTTGTTACTTCGCAGATTTACTAACGGGTGCTGTCGTAAATTCGCTAGCCGAGTGGACCTACTCTAGCACTACTTCGCACCCCTATGCCAGACGAAGTTGCGCTATGGCGAAGGGACGTAACTACGCTAATTCACTAACATTTTATTGAACGTTACCTCTTGCGCCAGACTTGCCTTCGCCACCTCAGACCAGGCGAAGTGCAATAGAGTAGATAGGAACTGCTTCAAAAAAAGTTGAATTTTTTTCTAAGTCCCAAAAAACGCTGGCGTCTTTTACTTTTTTAAGGGTGAAAGGCTGAAAAAAATCGTCCATTTTTTTGTGGGGTACCCTCCTTCCCCCCTAAATTTCCTAACATATGGCACCTAAACTATACAGTGGGCACATGTATAGGGCAAAATAACAACTCTATTTTATTTTATGAAGCTTTCCCAGGCTTGTGTAATGTAATGTATTTGCTGCTACATATACGTCCATTGTACTTTAACTTGGCACCGTATGCAAATTAGGCATCGCTAGCGTAACGTCGATTTGCTTGATGAATTAACGATAGCGCAACTTCGCTACCTTTTGCCTCTCTGATCACAACTCTGGATTTTAGTGATTTAGCGGCGCCCTGGCGAAGTGCCGCAAAGGCGCTGCTAGCGTATTTTCGTCGCTTAGTGAATTTGTCCCTTAGGGAGAAACAGAATGGGGGCAAGTCCAGACAGAGGTTGTGGAAAAACTCCACGGATAGCATTAGTAGGAATAAAGCCCAAAGTCTGTACAGGTGTGGGATCCGTTATCTGGAAACCTGGTATCCAGAAAGCTCCAAATGACAGAATGACTATCTCCCATAGACTCCATTTTATCAAAATAATCCAAATTTTTAAAAATCGGCTCCTTTTTTATTGTAATAATAAAACAGTAGCTTGTACTTCATCCCAACTAAGATATAATTAATCCTTATTGGAAAAAAAATCAGCCTATTGGGTTTATTTAATGTTTACATGATTTTCTAGTAGACTTAAGCTGGCCATAGATGCAAAGATCCGATTGTACGAATCATCGTACGATCGGACTTTCCCATCTCCCGACCCGCCACTAACCATTCAGATCAAAGTCTTACCAGTCAGATTAGTTAAAGAACAGATCAGCTGATGTTCTGCCCCTGACAGCAATCGTATGATAGACAAAGCTAAGGACAGTCTCCCACTGAAAATCATACGATCGGCAATACACGCATAGATGTTATCGGCAGCCGACAGAAATTTTCTAACCTGTCCGATCGACCAAACGATCGATCTCCGCCTGACGAAAAATGTCGGGACTCTCCACACACGGTTCGAAAATCATACGAATCGAGGATCTTTGCGTCTATGGCCATCTTAAAGGTGTGAAGATCCAAATTACGAAAATATCTATTATCCTGAAAATTCCAGGGCCCAAGCATTCTGGATAACAGGTCCCATACCTGTATCGAGTACTAAGTGAAATTCAGCAGTAAACATAAGGATGTAATGAGAAACAATGTGTTATTACCTCTCAGAACCTTTAGCCTATAGTAGCCATGCGCTGGTCAGACACCAATGTACAGCATCACCATTACCAGAACTCTATGGGCATAGCTGGATATGAAATTTTGCCTCCACTTATATCTTATTGTTATTTTACCATTGAGCCCCTGTAGATAGAAGTGTTCCCCCTGCAGGCCTCTCTGTTTATAGCTTCATCTCTGCTTTTAATATTTAATCCAGAATTCTATTTTGGATCTGGCAGAATCACAACATTCACATTTGACCATATTCCAGCTGAATAGAATTTAAAACTTGCTGAGATGATAGCACTGACCAACAGAAGCCAACAACGTCTGGCCCCTAGAAGCCTCTGTCCTGTTTGTGCTTGAGCTATAAGATTGCCCACTTTTTCCCTTTAGATGGGTTTGTTTTTTGACTAAATGCAAAATGTATGGATTTTCTGCATCCCTAGTAACATTCTGTTTTCTTCAGCTTTATGAAACGCCACAGGGCTCAATTATAAACATCCACTCCTTAACAGCTTATAGCAAACAATCAGTAATCAGCCTACTACTAATTATAAAATGAAATCCAAATACCTGATTGGTTGGTATGAGCAACTGCACCTTGTGTTCCTCATTTAGCTCCTATGTCTCTGCTTGTCATCTAATAGCCTCACGCGGTACCGTGACCTTGTCTGTCCAGTTAAGGTGGCCATAGATGCACAGATACTATTGTACAAAACAAATTTTTGCGTGATATTTGCTGCTTGTATGGTGGGAAAAGAGCCGACCAATATCGGCAGAAGACTTGGATATCGGTCGGCTTGTCGATCGGGCTGGACAGAATCGTTGCCTTTGAAGGCACCCAAACATCGACCATTGTTAGTTCTGAATCGTCAGATACAGGTAGAATTCTATTGTTTCTATATCCGACGATTCAGCTCTACACGTGTGTTTTGAAACTAAAGATCTTTCTTGAAAAGATCTTTTCCAAGAAAGATCGTAATTGTTAAGTCTATGGCTACCTTTACACTCACACTTTCTATGAAGAACAGTCCTGCTTCTTTCTTTCATAGCTTACTTTCTGTATTCTGTATCTTTCTCCTCTGGAAATAGTATCTGTTGTGTTGGACCTTGTTTATCATATCACTCACTGCCCACGTTTTCTTTGTCTTCTTATTTAAAAAAGAATGGAAAAGTCTCAAAGAACAAGAAGAAGAAGTTAAAACGGCAACAGAAGCGCCAGCAAAAGCTGCTGGAAGAGCGGCTGAGGGACATTCACAACATGGATGAGCTGGGAGTAGGAGACTATAGCCCCAATATGTCCATGCAACACCAGGAGCAGCATTGGGGGCAAGAGTCGAATCAAGAAACAGCAGTCAAGAGCGAGAGTAAGAACTGAACTCTACATGCCAGTATGCCCAGTGTATGCCCAGTATCAGAGGCCTAGTCATAGAGAAGCTCTAGAACAGGACAGGTGCTTAGCTAAACAGCTTATCTTAAAGCAGTGTAGAGGGTATCTAGTAAAGAGAATAAGATTTGGGCTACGTTTTTAGCTGCAAACATTAGGGTGTGACTTTATTGCACTGTGATTAGTATCTAGTATCGGTCTAGTCTAATGTCATTATATACCCAGCTGCAAACCAGGATGCTTTGTTGTATTTGTTTACACTTTAATTCAGTCTCAGGATATTAAATGGCTGGGAACCCGAGATGTGCTTTTAGGATGCCTGCATAGTTATATAGACATGGAAGCTAAAAAAAGACATGCGGTTCACATTGAACCTTTTATCTTCCCATGGCCGAAAATCAAATCATGAGTGTATTCTCTTTCAGGCACATCCCAGCTCATATCTAACTGCATCTCATCTACCAAGGGAGACCAAGAGTGTGCTGATTCTTCCCTGGGAAGCGGAGGGACCACCTGCCTTGCCCAGAGCCCCCAATCTACTGGGTTGTATGGGAGCTGCAATGGGTACAGCAGTGGTACCCGTGCCACCAGTCCTGACACTTACACTTCGGGTTTTTCCAGCTCAGCCTTGTCTGCTACATCAGGCTCTGCAATATCTGGCTACTCTGGGGTCAGAGAGAGAGGAGGGACCCTGTCTCCAAGCTGTAAGTGCCCTTCTGGTATATACACATGCATGTGTGCAGGTGGGAGCAACTGTAAGACGAAAGCCCATAGGAAAAAATACTAGCCTGTGTAAGGTTTATGAAGTTCCCATCATGCCTCTGCAGGAACTGTTCTATATATTTTGCTGAATTCTAGAACCAAACTTTCAATAGTAAAATCGGGGAGTGGGCTGATGATGCCAGGGACAGGGATGGTGTTTGTGTGTGTATAGTATATTATTCTCCTTTTCCAGCTCATGCAAATGATTCTTTCCTCACTTCCAGTGTCGTTCAGGGCTTCAGATTTCCTAGTGAACCCTTTGGATCCACAAAATGCTGACAAAATTGAGATCAAGATTGCAGACTTAGGAAATGCCTGCTGGGTGGTAAGTATATATCTTGGTGGTGGGCATGAATTGGGACAGATAATTGTTTTTTAAAAACCACTGTTAATCAACATTTCCATGTTGCTTTTGGTCCAAAACTTACAAGCATCCAGCACAAGTACCAGGAAGCGAGTATTAACACAGCCTTTCTGTTGTTTACCTAGCACAAGCATTTCACTGAAGACATTCAGACGAGGCAGTACCGAGCGCTGGAGGTTCTGATTGGAGCTAGCTATGGAACCCCAGCTGATATCTGGAGTACAGCTTGCATGGTATGACTCCCATTCTCATACAGGCATATGTCACTGAACCCTTAATCATCAGTGCTGTTTATGGGCACAGGCAAACACAGGTTTGAAATGAACCTGCAATCTACAGTGCTTGCCATTGGTGTGTGGTATCATGGAAACCAGGGCACAGTCTGCATGTGTTTGTCCTTTGCCAACTTGGGCTTTTTCCATTTTTATCCAATACTTCAAAAACGTAGAGGAAATTCAATTGATTCCTGGAGAAATGTTTGCATTTGATGGGAACCTTAACCCTGTAAGCTCCATGGGGCAGGGACTGAAGCAAAAGACAATCCCAGAACAAAAAGCACCGTTAGTGAGATTAGAGGATGGTTTTCAAAAATTGTATTATAGTTGTGGTATTAAGTTTATTATGTTTCTCTTGCAGGCTTTTGAGCTGGCAACTGGCGATTATCTGTTTGAGCCGCACTCAGGGGAAGATTATACACGTGATGAAGGTAGGGTAATGACAGCTAAGAATAAAGTGTGCTCCATTATATTTACCTATGTTCACCAAATTATGTGCCGTGCCCCTGATATTAGAAAATAGTATTTATACACTTACGGTCAATTCCCTTTCTCTGTAGTTGACAGGGGGACACAGGAGACCGATGAGGTAAAGCTCCATCCTCCAGGAGGCAAGACACTTGATTACAAATCAAAAAGGGGCGTGCCTGGACTCCTTAGGGTTTACCCCTAGCACTTCCTGTTCTGATTCAGTAGATACCAAAAAACAGAAACTATGTAAAAACTGTAACTGTGCAATCTGGGTGGGAAGTCTTTGTCCCCCTGTCGACTACAGAGAAAGGGATTTAACGGTAAGTGTATAAATCCTATTTTCTCTTAAGTAGCCGGGGGACACAGGAGACCAATGGGGACTTAACAAAGCACCCCCAACAGTAACAGGGAGGGCAGAGATTGCATATGAGGGCACAGCCTTTATGACTACACCACAGCGTGCAACACCTTGTGGCCAAAGGAGGCTGCCGCTGAAGCGAAGGTGTCGAAATGGTGGAATTTTGTGAATGTGTGTACCGTGGACCAGGTTGCCACTCTGCAGATCTGCTCAACTGAGGCGGAGTTTCTTCCACTGCCCTTGTGGAGTGTGCCTGGATCCGATGAGGTGGTGACTTACCCTTAGCCACATAGGCTCTGTGTATGGCTTCCCAAATCCATCTGGCTATGGTAGCGCTCACACTACAACCAAGCCATGAAGGCATCTCTCCTTTTCATTCTTGGTTTCTGGATACAAGGACTGTACCACTATTTCCTTATTAAGGTCAAAAGAGGATACTACCTTTGGGAGCCGAGGAGATGGCCACAAGAACGATCACCTTGCAGTTAACCCAGGAAAATTTCACTGATGATAAAGGTTCGAACGGTGGTTGTAAAATAATGACATTAAGGTCCCATGTGGGTAGGGATGAACGTCCTGGAAAAGGAGGGACAATGCAGAAACCTGCACCCTGAGGGAACTGAGCTATAAGCCCATGTCCAACCCTTTCTGAAGGAAGGAAAGAATAGATGGAATGGACAGATGTTCGAAGGAAACTCCTTTGTCGTGGCACCACGGCCAGTATGGTTTCCATTTCTGATGTTAGGTTCTTGCAGACACCGGCTTTCTGGCTTGCAGTAAGGTGGATATCACCTCTTTCGAGAATCCCTTTCTCCTCTAGATGGACTCTTCAACAGCCAAGGTATCAAATCGAACAGGCCCGGATTGTGATGATTGATGGGCCCCTGATGCAGGAGGTCTGGCCTGTGCGGAAGTGGCAATGGCTCGGCCACGAACAACTCACGGAGATCGTGGAACCCGGTTCTTTTTGACCAGAAGGATGCTACTTCTATGACTAGAAGATTTGAATGTTGCACCTTCTTGAGCACTCTGGGAAGCATGGGAAGTAGAGGGAACAGATAGGCTAGGTCAAAGCTCCAGATCTGTGTCATGGTGTCTATGCCGTCTGCCAGAGGATCTCGGTAGCAGGCAAAGAATCTGGGAACCTTGCAGTTGTGTCTGGATGCCATAAGATCTGTGGTTGACCCCAGTGATGAACCAGCATTTGGTAGACCTCGTGTTTAGTTCCCATTCCCCTGGATCTATCTGATGGTGACTGAGAAAGTCTGCTTGAATGTTGGTCACTCTTGGGATGTGGATGGCTGACTGTTACGACCTGTATGCTGAGAAGCCCGGCAAAGGTTCAAAGGCTGGCGGCAAGATTCGTAGTCAAAACAACAGGCAAGGGTCAAAAACCTGAAAGGATAGTCGAATAAAGCTTTAGCAAGTTCAGGGGAGCTGAAGACAAACTTGAGCAATGAGTACTGCCAGAGATGCGCCTTTTAAATTCAAATTTGGTGCCAAGCGCGACATCAGCACCGCCACCGATGACATCATGCTGGCGCATGTCCGGGCGCCAGCGCTGGAGAGTGCCTTACACTGACGGGTTTACCGAATTCAGCTCCATTCACTTGATGATTCCTTGGGCCTCCCAGAGAGCGCCCCTGTTTCTTGTTCCTCCCTGGCGGTTGACATACGCCATGGCCGTGGCGTTGTCGCACTGAACTTGCACCGCATGGTGTTGTAACATTGCTGACCAGTGGTGTAAGGACAGCAGAATCGCCCGTAGTTCCAACACATTTATGGATAACTGCGCTTTCTCCTGGGACCAGGTGCCCTGAACTGTTCTGCCCTGCCAGGTCGAACCCCTGCCTGAGAGGCTGGGGTCTGTCCGCTCTGCTGACCCATGCTGAGACCAGGGATGGTTGCAGTGCCGACCCACATGCTGAAAATATTGCCTTTAGGAAGCCCTCTAGGTGCTTATCTGTGTGATCTTTGAACACCGCCGCATCTGTCACTGTTAAGGTAGTGGTCTTGGATAACCTAGAGACTGGTGCATCCACCATTGGTGGATTGCACCATTTCTCCATCAATTCCTTGGGGAATAGTTAGGACTTGAAGAACTTGCGTGTAGCCTGGAAATTTCTCTTCATGAATCCCATTTGTCCTGGATTACAGAGAGTAATTGTTCATGGGAGAGGAAGCAGGAAGTAGACTTCCACTGCCTCTTAAAAAGAGTCTTGGATTGTGAGGGTTGCTCTGGCGGTGTATCAAGCTTTAAGATCTCCGTTACTGCCCTGATGATGCCCTCCACATCGTGATGGGGGTCTTGGTCCCTCACGTCCTCCTCCTCAGAGAGAGAGAGAGAGGAGAGAACCTCCCCCTCTGACTCCGACCCTATGGATTCGTCAGAGGTGACCGTGGGAGGAGAGACGTCTGAATGTTTGGAGCTGAACGATTGCGCATGTCGTTCATTTATTTAAATAGGTTATTTTCTACCCCAGGGAGTTAACCTAGTTGGGGACAGTAATCCTGTCCCCGGTATCGCCCTGGTTGTCAGCTTTAATCGCTGACCAAAGGTTCCTTGAGGTAGGTCTCTCTAGATACTTATGTTGGTCCAACCTCCTGTGAACAGGACACTTGAAAAACCTGAATATGAACAGGAAGTGCCAGGGGTAAAGCCTAGGTAGTCCAGGCATGGCCCTTTTTGATTTGTAATCAAGTGTCCTGCCTCCTGGATGGAGCTTTAACCCATTGGTCTTCTGTGTCCCCCGGAGACATAAGAGCCACGTTCATGATCTGCCTCAAACCACATCAACTTTCCTTTAATCCCTGCCCAGGCTAGGTTTGCATTAGGACTGTAATGCCGAAAGAAGGAAGTAGATTAAATCCCCACAAATCTCATCCTAAGTGGCCTTCATTCTGGGCCCCCCTAAAGGGACCAGCCTCCTAGTTTGGGAATCACTGCATTAAGAACGCTACCGTATCAAAGCTACAATTTCGGTGTTAAAGTGCATAACAATTTACAAGATGAAGTTTGTATGTACACAGTACTATGTACACACCCGTTCCTTTGCCTTGGTATGACTGTATCCAGTGACCAGTATGTTTTCTTTTCTAGATCACATTGCACATATCATAGAGCTTCTTGGGGATATCCCTCCACATTTTGCACTGTCAGGACGCTACTCCAGGGAGTACTTCACAAGGAGAGGTGAGTGAGGTGCCGGGGTGAGGGGCACAGAGATGGTGCATGATGGTGGTGAAACATACATAAAAAGGCAGATGCAATACTGCACTAAACATTCCAGAAACAAGTACCTGCTCTTGTTCATAAAGAGTGAGCAGTGCAGCACATATGTGGGTTTGATCTGGAATTTATTGCCTTAGTAAAGGTTTGTTCCTACTGTATTGCCTGATAAATGAGTTCATGAGCACTCTGGGTATGATAACATTGAAATGGAAATTACATTTAAGCTGTAGTAAAAATGTTTTAGAATAAAATGAAGATTTAACAAGGACATGTGCTGCTGCAGATAATGGGTCCTGTACCAGCCCAAGGCCCTTTAGCAATGAAACATCTGTTCCCTTGAAAATGACCCCAGTTGTGCCTTTTCTACTGATTCAGAACACATACACTGGGCTGCTGTCCAAAGATATCTTGCACTGAAAACATATAGAAGGGACACAGTGAAATGATAACAAGGGTGTTCCTTTCTGAGCCTACTGGGGTTACAAAGTGCACTTAATGCAGGGGGGCTTATTTCTACATTGTGTTGTCCATCTACTGAGAACATGTCTCTCCATGACAGTTAAATGGGAGAAGGTTTAAAAATGTATATTCTTGTATTAAAAAGGGTAGCGGATAATCAGGGATGCTACTTATAAAAGCAAGTTGCTGGGCTGTGCTGATTGCATTTGAGTTCAGCCCACTGGGCTGGTCTTTGTAGAAGCGTTCTGATTATACAAGTTATCCTAATCCAGAAGCAGTAGGAGAAAGGGGATTTCACTACCAGCATAGGAAGGTTTTCTTTCTGCAGTGGGTTATGGCATTTCCTCCAAAGGCAGGGTCGGACTGGGCCCCTCTGACTTCTGCACACAGCCTATGCTCCTGACCTACACCCTGATTGAAGAAATGCCATGCTCAGGTATGCACTGACAGGGTGGAGAGGGTCAGAAGGGGATTTGGGGAGGGGGCCCATGGGTAGGGCAGGGGCCCTGATGCGGCAGCCCCAGTGGGCCCAGACCCTCCCAGTTCAACGCTGTCCAAAGGGAGCTGGAAACGAGATATTTATTGGTTGTTTTAGAGCAAAAGGGCTTATATAATCATAATTTTTAAACAAACCAAAGCCTAAAAATAGTTAGAAATTTGCCTATTTTTTATACTTAACTTTTTGTACTAGCCCAGAGGTTTAGCAGGGCTTGCCCTGGCCCGCTCGCACCCCCTGCTCCCCCAGTAGTTCCGCCCCTGCTGGGCCCCTAGGTTTAGGCAACTGTCTCAGGTATGTCATTACTTGCACATGTCATAACCTCTCTCTTGCTTCTTTGTGACAGGAGATCTCCGACATATACAGAATCTAAAGCACTGGGGCCTGTTTGAAGTTTTGGTGGAGAAATATGAATGGTCACTGGAGGAAGCCACACAATTCACAGACTTCCTGCTGCCTATGTTGGAATGCCTTCCCGAGAAGAGGGCCACAGCCGCACAGTGCCTGCAGCACCCATGGCTGAACTCCTAACCTTCCCTGTGCCTGGCCACTCAGTGCGAGTCTTGGCACAACTGGGTCCAAATGGGCATCAGATTCTACCAGAGGGACACCTGGTGTTGTGACTAACACATCATCGTTTGGGGAGGAAAGGTCATATAAACCCTGTGGATTGTGCGACCTTAACGTCTCTTTTCATCTACCCTATACGAGTTGCAAAAAAAATGAAAAAAACAGATGAACCAAATAGCTGACTGACATTGGACTGCTGTAAACTAGACCTTTTCCTCCCCACTACTGCATTTATTGTGAAAAATATAAAAAAAAAGAGCATTTTTCTGGGAAATTACAGGAAACTACCTGCCAGATCTGTTGCAACAAGTTTTTGTATGTAAAGTCCAACCTACGCAGTGGTGGCTGACTGCCAATATGTTGCTCTAGAGTAAAAAGAAGAATCTGTGGGATTCTTTGGTACAAAAGGAAAATCAATGTGATATCTATGTGTAAGGTTAGGAAAGACTGGTCCCAGTTTAAAGTCAGGCCCCAGACCACACAGGCTTTCTGTTTAGTTGCACCCTTTTGTTTTTAAGTTTCTTTACAAGTCACATACTCGGCAAAGCAAGATCTTTTTATTCGTATATCAGAGAATGGTGGTGGGAAAGGCAGATTGTACTGGAAAGTGTATTTAAGCGATGGAAGGAGTTGTGCCGTGCTCACTACTACGTAACACTAACAAACGGAATAGCACAAATCATTTGAACAATGGCAGTCTGACATCACTAACCTGATCAATGACTGTTTTTGGTAGAAATTCTATTTCTACATGGCAAATAATTTACTAGTAGGTGTAGTAGAGTAATAGCAAACCAACAGACCCAAGGGTTGTGACATGCATGCTGCTGATTCTGTGTCATTGAATCAACGATTGAGGCTTGTTCCAAATGATAGCAGTGTGGAGTTCTATTAGTGACGTCATTCATTCTGTGAAAAAACAAGTGTCAATTCTGGGCCCTTATTTAAGGAAGGAGCAAATGCTGTGCCTGCTGGTTATAGTGCATTTCTGTCTGAAAATCAGACATTGTTCAGAACAACAGCATATTTCATTCTAAAGTTGGACATATAAAGAAGTGCAGAAAATGTTATGCTGCTCAAATAAAATGATCTTAAATGCTTTAAAATGCCGACCAAAACCTGAAAGATGTGGAAGAAAATAGAAAGTGACCACTGGAATGGATAGAAGAATAGCCAAGCAAAGAATATCCAAGCTCCAGGAGGATAAAAGAAGGTGTAAAGTTACCTGTGATACTGTTACAATTTGAAGATGCCTATGTGAAGCCAAGCTGTCGGCTAGAAGCCCCTGCAAAGTCCCATTGTTGAAAAAAAGACGTGCTGAAGAGCTTACAATTTGCCAAAAACACATTGACTGGCCTAAGAGAAATTGCGCAACATTTTGTGGACTGATTTAATCAACATAGTTCTTTTTGGGTCTAGGGGCTGCAGTTTGTCAGACGACCCCCAAACACTGAATTGGACCTATTTATCTCATACCAGGGATCGTGGATCAGTTTCAATACATCAAAATACCTCAAGAGGTCATGTTGCCTTATGCCGAAGAGGAAATGCTCTTGAAATGGGAGTTTCAACAAGACAATGACCCCAAACACATCTTGGTTCCAGACCAACAAGATTGACGTTAGGGAGTGGACAGCCCAATCCCTGAACCTTAATACAATATAAAACTTGTGAGGTGACATGAAAAATGCTGTTTGTGAGGCAAAAGCAAGTAATGCAGAAGAATTGTGGAATGTAACAGGTGCCAGACGTTGGTGGACTCCATGCAACACAGATGTGCAGCAGTTCTCAGAAACACTGATTATACAACTCAATATTAGTTCAATCATTCAAAGGAAAGCAAAGTCTTGAAACATTTTTCAGTTGATACAGTGAATGTTTAAGTTTGTAAAGAAGAATGCAGACACTGCTATTTTTTGGAACAACCTAATATTCCCTTTTCTTCACTTTCTGTAAAGGAATAACACAAAGTTCATACATTTTTCTTCATGTTTTGATTTGGAATAGAATGTGCCGTGTTCCCAATGCATTTGCGTGGATGGAAATAAAAACTATTATAAGGATTTTAAGCTTTATTCACTTTTGTAAACACACTGTTTTTATTCTGACCACAACTGTATACTACTACTACAGTGTGTAAGATGCGGTGTTGGCTTGTTGTTCTGCAGTACCATTGCACTGGCCTCTGCTTAGTTTCCTTACCCCAAGAAAGGAATATATTTATGCTGAAAGGTATATGGAAATATATAAGTATTTACAGTGCAAGAGATATGTCTATATTGCAGAGATGTTAACATATATGGTCTGAGAGTTACACTATATTTGGCAAGCACTCAGGATTTTAAAAGCTGCTAAGCCCCCCTTCCCTCTTAAAGGAACAGTAACACCAAAAAATGAAAGTATGATGTAAAGTAATGTAAATATCATGTAGTGTTGGTCTGCATTGGTATAACTGGTGTTTTTGCTTTAGAAACACTACTATAGTTCATATAAACAAGCTGCTGAGTAAACTATAGTAGTGTTTCTGAAGCAAACACACCAGTTTTTCATGTTACTATTCCCCAACATCAGTAACCCCAAAGATAGTCGATCTTGCGTGACATGTTTTTTTTATTTCTATCCTTGGTTGTTATTATTGCATCATGTTTGCAGTCAGTTTGCTGTGTTCGGCCATCTTTTGCCTGATGTGTAAGCAATGCTCCACCTATTCATGACCCCCACCCAAAAGCCCTACAGGGATATTGTGCTTTCTAGAATGGGTGGTGCAGCTATGTTTATGTTACTATACCCTTATGTTGGGGTGTTACTGGTCCTTTCTCATGTACAGCGCACTACTGCTTTGTGTTTCAACCTTTACTTTGGAATCGGAGTTTAACCTTGTAACATAGTGGAAGGTGCATAACACAGAGCAGGGAGCTACTACTCAAAAACCATTTGCCGGACCGGGTGGTGGTCATCCTGGTTTTTCTGAATACAGTAAGGCATAAAGCTGTATTTAGGTGTGGCAGCGGATCTTAAGTGTATGTGACAGGCATGGAAGAGTGAGAGAACTTCTCTAAGTGTCCAATGGCAGGCTGGGGGTTTAACATATAGGCATCTCTATGCTCCCGTAGGTACAGCAGTGCATTGTATGTACTGTACAATTTCCAATCTCCCAATGAGAGTGGCTGGAATTTACCTAATAAATGCATTGGGATATGGTTGAAAAACTAATTTTACTGTCAGTTGTAGTGAAGTTTTTCCCTGATGCAAAGGTCCTTGTAATGACTGAAGTGTCTGCTTTGCTTTCATTTGGAAGTTAAGATGCCCCCAGCTTCTAAATGTAACAATGCACCTGGGTACAGTAAATCTACTGCCCGACAGCCACACGCACATTGAGCGCCCCTTTGCTTTTGCACAATGAATCCTGAATGTCCCATGATCAGACAAGGATTGGCAGCAGCTGTCCCTGTGTGTCTGGGTGGGGGCTAATAATGGAAATCCTTTGCTTCCAGAGTGATTGAATTGTTTCTGCCTGTGCTGCACAAATCTATTCCCAAAACCATCATCTGGATTTGAATAATTGTATTCTGGAATGTGTGTATTGTGTCATTAAATTGGTACAAACAGCAGAACGTGAATGATCATTTCCAAATCCTGGTCTGGAGCCGGAGGCCAATCTTCTTAAAGGAACACTTCAGTATAAAAATATGGGTTCAGTATAAAAACTGGGTAAATAGATGTGCAAAATAAAAAATATTTTCAATATAGTTAGCCACAAATGTAATGTATAAAGGCTGGAGTGAGTGGATGTCTAACAGAACAGAACACTACTTCCTGCTTTGCAGATCTCTTGTTTTCCACTGATTGGTTACCAGGCAGTAACCAATCAGTGACTTGAGGGGGAACCAAATGGGTTATAACTGTTGCTTTTGAATCGGAACTGCATGCTGAGGATCAACTGCAAACTCACTGAACAGTGAGGTAGGTTGCATTTCTTCTAAAAGTTCATTGTCCCATTGTAAAGTCCAAAATTCACCAATAAAAGTCAATTTTATTTCATCTCGTTGAAAGATTCCAGAGAGAATGATGGGTACTGTATGCAAGATGAGCAGCTCAGGTAACATTATGGTTCATTACATTATGTCTTTAAATTTACTCAAGTTTGAAAATACAGGTATGTGATCCGTTCTGAAAACCCCTTATCCAGTGTCGGACTGGCCCGGCGGGATACCGGGAAAAAACCCGGTGGGCCCCGACCCTTGTGGGCCCCCGCCGGGCCAGAACCCTTCTCCCGATATTTCCAATCGCAAAATTTTTTTTTATTTGCGGCGATGCGCAGCGCCGCCTGCGCATGCGCGCCGAACGGCGTTGCTGCGCATGCGCGCCGAACGGCGTTGCTGCGTATGCGCGCCGAGCGGCTTTGATGCGCATGCGCGCCGAGCGGCTTTGTTGTTGCGCATGCGCGTCGAACGGCGCTGTTGCGCATGCGCGCCGAACGGCTGGGCCGACAGGTTTTAGTAGGGGGCGGGGGTCGGCGGGGGCCCCTGGACAGCAGTCCCGGTGGGCCCGGGCCTCCCAGTCCGACCCTGCCCTTATCCAGAAAGCTCAGAATCACGGAAAGGCCATCTCCTATAGACTCCATTTTATCCAAATCTTTAAAATGATTTCCTTTTTCTCTGTAATAATTGGGGAAGCACTGAATCCAGGATTTAGTTCGGGATTCGGCCTTTTTTTAGCAGCAGCAGGATTTATCTGAATCCTTCTGCCCGGCCGAACCAAATCCTAATTTGCATATGCAAATTAGGGCTGGGTTGGGAAATCACGTGACTTTTGGTCACAAAACAAGGAAGTAAATTTCCCCCCTTCCCACCCTTAATATGCATATGCAACTTAGGATTCGGTTCGGTATTCTGCAAAATCTTTCACGAAGGATTCAGGTGTTCGGCCAAATCCAAAATTGTGGATTTGGTGCATCCCTAGTAATAATAAAACAGAAAAATTACTCCTGAGTATTGTGGATAACAGGTCCCATACCAGTATTTGAACACAAATTGGACAGTTACAGTTTCACTGAAAACTAAATATGGCCATACATGCACTGATATTATCGTACAAATCAAATTTCCGTACGATATTCTGTGTGTTCGTGGGAGACAAGCTGAGTGATAGCAGAATACTTGGATATCAGTCGGCTCTTCAATTGGGAGGGCCGGAAAATTTTGATTGGGTGGCTTTGAAGGTACCTGAACATCGACCATTGTTAGTGCTGAATCGTTAGATACAGGTAGAAATCTATTGTTTTTTCTTATATTCTCAGCAGGTGCTTGTGGATTGGTGCTGGTGTACTGCTCACCACAATGGGATTTTTAAACCTGCCCCATAGTTCTGTGTGGGAGAGCCAATGTATGGACAGATAAGCTGCCAACTTGGTTTGATGGGGTTTTTATTTATTAATGTCAGTTTGTACCTACTAGTCGGTCCCAGTCCCATTTGGAATAGGAATAAATATAACCCAGGTACTCCAGTTTCCACCCACACACAGGCAGGTTAATAGACTCTTGATAAAACTGGCCCTAGCGTGTCTGCATGTGATAGGGACCTAAAAAGCAGTATATAAAGGATAAATATGCACTTTGTGATAGCACATGGGATATGTTCATGGGGTGAAATGCAGCAGATTTCTACTAGTAACTAATAAGGGTGTCTTGACTGTCACTGCATTTCACTCTAAGCCCACGTGCTGCTGACAGTCACAGCAAGTAAAGAGTGCACAGCTCGGAGAACCAGATGCGAACTGCCTGATATAAACTGCTAGGGGCAATTATACATACAACCTAATGCAGTTAATCAGTAGCACAGTGGATTTATGAAAATACCAAAATGTGATTTATTGGTTCATAGTGGCCTGTAGACAATGTTTCTGGCCTTGCAGGCCCCTTTATCAAGTCTAAGTGATTTTGCTACAGTGCAGGTTAAACAGTGTACAGTTAAAGGGTTTTTTTACCTTTAAATTAAATTTTAGTATGATGTAGAGAGATATTCTGAGACAATTTGCAATTGGTTTTCATTTGTGGCTTTTATATATTTAGCTTTTTATTCTGTAGCTCTCCAATTTGCAATTTCAGCAATCTGGTTGCTTGGATCCAAATATGGAATATGAATAGGAGAGGCCTGAACAGAAAGATGAGTAATAAAAAGTAGCAATAACAATATAGTCGTAGCCTTTTAGAGCATTTGTTGTTTAACTGGGGTCAGTGACTCCTCATTTGAAAGCTGGAGAGAGGCAGAAGAAGAGGGCAATTAATTCAAAAACTATAAATAAATAATGAAAACTGAAAAGTTGCTTAAATTGACCATTCAATAACATATTAAAAGTTAATTTAAAAGTGAACCACCCCTTTAAGAATGTGAGAAAGTGGGAGGGATGGAGAGGGTTGGCAGATGGGAAAAAGGTAGGTTGCATTTCTTTTAAAAGTTCATTGTCCCGTTGTAAAGTCCAAATTTCGCCAATAAAAGTCAATTTTATTTCATCTCGTTGAAAGATTCCAGAGAGAATGATGGGTACTGTATGCAAGATGAGCAGCTCAGGTAACATTATGGTTCATTACATTATGTCTTTACATTTACTTGAGTTTGAAAATACAGGTATGTGATCCGTTACAATAAACTAAATAATCACATGAAAAGCATAAATCTATCGGATTTATCTGGATAAGCTTACCGCTTTCCCAGTTGTGTCCGGGTGCTCATGCCCCAGACCTTCAGCATAGGGGAGTAATTCACGGCAATAAATGACAGGCAGGCACCACTCCGGAACATCCATCATACAAATAGTAGAATCCAAGAGCTAAAGATTGAGTATAAAAATAAAATATTTCTTTATTTTACATTATGTCTAAAAGAATAAAGTCTGATGCGTTTCATGTCAACCAGGGACACTTAATCATGAGCCTATGATTAAGTGTCCCTGGATGACACAAAACTCGTCAGGTTATATCCTTTTAGACATAATGTAAAATAAAGAAATATATTATTTTTATACTCCATTTTTGGCTCTTGGACTCTACTATTTGTTCGATGGATGTTCCGGAGTGGTGCCTGCCTGTCATTGAATTCTATGTGATCCGTTATCTGAAAACCCATTATCCAGAAAGCTCAGAATCACGGAAAGGCCATCTCCTATAGACTCCATTTTATCCAAATCTTTAAAATGATTTCCTTTTTCTCTGTAATAATTAGGGATGCACCGAATCCAGGATTTGGTTTGGGTTTCGGCCTTTTTCAGCAGGATTCGGATACAGCCGAATCCTTCTGCCCGGCTGAACCAAATCAAAAACCTAATTTGTATATGCAAATCAGGGGCAGGAAGGAAATCGCGTGACTGTCACAAAACAAGGAAGTAAAAATGTTTCCCTCTTCCCTAATTTGCATATGCAAATTAGGGTTCGGTATTCAGCAAAATCTTTCACTAAAGGATTCGGGAGTTCCGCCAAATCCAAAATAGTGGATTCAGTGCATCCCTAGTAATAATAAAACAATACCTTGTACTTGATCTCAACTGAGATACAATGAATAATTATTGGAGACAAAACAATCTTATTGGCTTTAAATTAATGTTTAAATTATATTTTGGTAGATTTAAGATTTGGAGACCCAAATGACAAAGATTACTTATCCGGAAAACCCCAGGTCCTGAGTATTCTGGATAACAGGTCCCATACCAGTATTTGAACACAAATTGGACAGTTGCAGTTTCACGGAAAGCTAAATGTGGCCATACATGCACGGATATCGTACAAATCAAATTTTCGTACTATATTCGGTGTGTTTGTGGGAGACAAGCCGAGTGATAGCAGAAGACTTGGATATCAGTTGGCTAGTCAATTGGGAGGGCCGGAAAATTTTGATCGGGTGCCTTTTTTTGGCTATTGTTAGTGCTGAATGATCAGATACAGGTAGAATTCTATTGTTTTTATTTGTAGATCTGACGATTCAGCTGTACACATGTGGGGCCGATTCACAAAGGGTCGAATATCGAGGTTAATTAACCCTCGATATTCGACTGGGAATTAAAATCCTTTGAATATCGAAGTCGAAGGATTTTAGCGCAAACAGTGCGATCGTATGATCGAAGGATTATTCCTTCAATCGAACGATTAAATCCTTCGAATCGAACGATTAAATCCTTCGAATCGAAAGATTCGAAGGATTTAAATCCAACGATCGAAGGAATATCCTTCGATCAAAAAAACTTAGGAAAGCCTATGGGGACCTTCCCCATAGGCTAACATTGAGTTCGGTAGCTTTTAGATGGCGAACTAGGGGGTCGAAGATTTTTCTTAAAGAGACAGTACTTCGACTTTTGAACGGTCGAATAGTTGAACGATTTTTAGTTTGAATCCTTCGATTCGAAGTCGTAGTTGAAGGTCGTAGTAGCCCATTCGATGGTCGAAGTAGCCCAAAAAACACTTCGAAATGCAAAGTTCGAATCCTTCACTCGAAGTTAGTGAATCGGGCCCCATGTGTGTTGAAATGAATGATCTTTCCTGCAAATATCTTTTCCATTGTAATGTCTATGACCAGCTTAAGTTTGGGACCATAATGAATTAAATGGACTTTGACCTTTTAAATGAAATATAACCCACATGAGCTGCTCTTTTCTCCACTTAATACTCCCCCCTCCCCCTCTCCATTCCACCCACTACGTCACACATAGTAATTAGCTGTACACTATATAACTTGCACGGGAGCAGAGCCACTTAGTCTTGATAAAGGGTCCTGCAAGGCCTCAAATGTTTATATGTCACCTGCAGATTTTCCATCAAGTCAGTGTGCCACCGCTTTATAACAATGACCAAAGAGGCCAATAAGATAAGTGCTTTTCTACTGTAGTATATACTAGTGCCTCCAGTTTTTACATAGTTAATAAATAGTGAATGAATCAATGTGGCAGCTATAGCTTGGCTCCTGTTACTGCATGCCTTATTGGAAATGGAAAATACTATAACAAAAGGAACACATAGTAATAGTCTAACACAGACAGTTTATTTGTGAATAATGTATTTCTATGTAGTTTTGAAAACAAGCATCATACTGTAACATCAGTGCATCTGAGCTCAAGATTTGATATAACCTATAACACACATAACTTATATTATAGATTCTCTGTGTCTTTGGGCTTCACCAGCACTGCATGTTCCCTAGGACACATCATTGTTCCCAGTCTGCCCCACATGGGGACACATGCATTGTTGGCGAGGTACAATCACACATTAAGAAGCAGAGCATTGTATCTGCCACAAACTAATCTTGGAAGTGTATTTAAAGGAACAGCAAAAGATTAAAGTGTTTTAAAGGAAGAATGATATAATGTGCCCTGCACTGGTAAAACTGGTGTGTTCAGAAAGACTACTATAGTTTATATAAATAAGCTGCTGTGTAGCCATGGGGCAAACATTCAAGCACAGGATACACAGTAGATAATATAAAAGTTCTGAAGAATCCCATTGTATACTACAGAGCTTGTCTGTTATCTGCTGTGTATCCTGTGCCTTTTCTACTTTTTCAGCTTTGAATGGCTGCCCCCCACAGATACACAGCAGCTTGTTTATATAAACTATAGTAGAGTTTCTGAAGCAAACACACCAGTTGTACTAGTGCAGCACATTATATTGTCATTCCTTTAAAACACTTTCATCTGTTGGTGTAACTGTTCCTTTAACAACACAGGAACTAGATCTGTGTGTCACTATACACAAGCGGACATATCACGAACAGTGGGACACCATGGGAACAGATAAGCAGTCACCCTAAGATTCCAACCACAAAGTAAGCATGCGTCGTTTCTTCTGCATTGGTGGCTTCCATTGCAAGTGTTGTGTCCAGGCTGTGACTGATATCCTGCAGGAGAGAGAGGGAAATGGCAAAGTATGAGCCTGTCCGATACTCTGACTTCTCACCAAACCAGTCCCCCCAGAGGGTGGGCACTCACCTCTCAGACTGCTACAGCTCGCCCATTTTTTACAATGATCTGCTTGCAGATTGACTGCACCACTTCTGAAGTGGTACCCTGACCTCCGATGTCTGCCGTGTGCATCTACAAGAGAAATACAAGTCAGTGATGCCAATACAATGTGCTCCTGTTCTACTACAACTCTTTGAATCCCTTGATGCCAATTAAAGTGGAAGTTCACCTTTAAGTTAACTTTTACTATGTTATAAATAGCTAATTATAAAGCAACTTTATTGATCTTCGTTATTTAGTTTAATTATTTGCCTTCTTCTTCCTACTCTCTCTAGCTTTCAAATGGGGGTCGCTGACCCTATGTAGTAAATAATTGCTCTGTAAGGATACAAATTTATTGTTATTGCTCATTTTTATTATTCAAATCAGTGCATGGTTACTAGGGTAATTTAGACCCTAGCAACCAGATAGCCAAAACTGCAAACTGGAGAGATGCTGAATAAAAAGCTAAATAACTCAAAAAACAAGAATATCACTTTCTACATCATATTAAAAGCTACTATAAAGGTGAACAACCCCATTAAAGGTATATGGTCATGATTTCTACTGCAATATTTCTACTTCCCTGGTCAGCCACTGAGCAAGTGTAGCTACACTCATCCCCTATATAAATGTTCCTATATTTACTTTTACAGCTGAACAAGGAAAAATCTGCTCTAGGTATAGGTATTGAAAGAAACACTTTTTTTTTTAATTATTATGCCCCATGATTGCACCAGGTTTACCCGCAGCATCACTGTGTTTTGTTATGGTAGCACCAGGGCAGTGTACCCTATTTGTAAGTGACACCAGCATTAAAACTGCGTGTCTTGCTTTTAAGATGAACTATAACATGGCGTACGTACCAATAAAAACAACACATGCAGTTTTAATACTGGTGGTATTATTTTTAGCTGCAATCTGGGATTAGCTATGGATTCTCTCTGCCTCTCCTCCACCTACATGAGTAAGAGATCTCCCTTTTCTATACCCATGTTGTGGTCAATTATGGTTTCCATTATTTCAGGTATCTCAACTGCTCATTAAATTACCGCAATTGCCCCTTTCATTTGTATTCACCAAGTAAGCAGCAATGTCATGCTTTATTCTGATCACTCTGCTTTACAGTCTGTTAAAATTCCTATGTGGTTTTTTTTTTGGATGAAGTCAATGAAAACATTTGAAGGTAGAGGGCCTAGTGGGCACTTAAGAAATTTCATGGAAAAAAAAAAAAAAAGTGATTTATTCCTAAATTTTAGGGGGCCCTGAAATGATATTGCTGCAGGACCCAGTTTTAAAATGGTCATTTAGCTACATGGCAGCTTCTGATGCAATGCAAATATACAGAAAGAGGATGACACAATATACAATGGTGCCTGCCGTTGAGGTATTATTAAGAGGTATAATTATATTATTATATATTTTGTGCATTATCAGCAGGATTTGGACGAATCCTTGTGCCTGGCTGAACCGAATCCTTAAAACTGTAACTTTCTCCCCCTCACTGATTTCCATATGCAAATTAGGGTTCCTATTCATGCCGTTTGCAGAGTTACTACTACTATGAAGCAACAGAAAGCGGGACACCTGTGCGGTATTGCTGCCTTTAAGGCAACAAAGAATGTGGGGCTAATTTATCAACGCTGAGCAGATTTGCCCACGGGCAGTTACCCATAGCAACCAATCAGTGACTGACTGACTTTTAAAAGCCACCTCCAGGTAGAACAATAATTGCAAGAATTTGATTGGTTGCCATGGTTTAATGCCCATGGGCAAATTTGCCCAGTGTTGATAAATTACCCCCCTTTTCTCATGTGATTAGAGTTGGGGAAAGAAAACCTACAATTTGTAATGCTTTGCTCAAGAAAATAATCCTTTCTGCTTTATCAAAATGATCTTTGAATGAACTGAGCCAATGCAGTAATCACAGGAAAGGCCCAGTGTCCATGACGGCTGCTCTTTTTCCAGCAGCGCAAAGATAAGGATGTGCCACTTACCCGGTGTTCATTCATACTGCCCAGAATAGCTTTGCGAATAGAGGCGGCGTAGCTGTGCAACCTGGCATAAAAAGGGGACAAGAGGTTAGAAATATAGAGGAGAGAGACAGCTGTGACATTAAAGGTTAAAGGACACGTTCACTTTAAAACCAAAAACAGGAAACTCCAGACAACAGCACTTGTGTATCACGGAGACTAAATATAGACGTGTTTTGCCACTTCTCATGGATGGAATTATTTTTGACAGGAAGCCTTGAAACCATGGCATGTGTAGAAGGGATGGTACCCCTCACTAGAAATCTGTGCCCGGCAGAGAGACAAAGCAGCATGAGCTAGCACACAAAGGGTAAGCATACCTTATTTAGTGTTAAAGCATTTTGAAAAAGATATAAAATGTTCATGTACTAAATGTGGGGTAAGGTGCAAAGCCTACATGCTAAATGCCATACATTTTGCACTCTGTGCTGCACCTTGCACGCTAGCAGCAGGTCTTTAAAGGAGAAGGAAAACCTGTAGCACAGGCGCAGTTTCTGGCAGCAGCCTTCACGGCATCCATCTTCCAGGTTCTCGTAAGCTGACTGGGAGGTATGTTGGCGCATGCGCAGGTGGAACAATCTGCCGGTTTTAGACAACTGCACATGAGCTGAAATTGGTGGATATTGTCAGCTTACAGAGGACCCGGAAGATGGATGACGTGAAGGCCGCTGCCAAAATCTGCGACGCGGGGTAAGTATAAAGTTTGGGGCATTTCCCCAGAATGCTCGGGACCTGGGGCTTTCTAGATAACTGATCTTTCTGTAATTTGTATCTTCATACCTTACCCTACTAGAAAATTACATAAACATTAAATAAACCCAATAGGCTGGTTTTGCTTTCAATAAGGATTAATTATTACTTAGTTTGGATAATATACAAGGTACTGTTTTAAAAATTGCGATTATTTGGATCAAATGGAGTCTATGAGAGACTACCTTTGTAGAATTCTGAGCTTTCTGGATAATGGATACCATACCTGTATGTGCTGAAACAAACACATTTCTAATGCAGCATTAACAACAGACTTTTTATAGAGAATATCTCCAAGGCAGGTAATATGGCAGCTCCAGCACTTAAGTAGAAGGCCAAATCCCTAGAGATAAATTTGTCCCATGCATATTCAAGTTACCGTTAATATGTTATAGAATGGCCAATTGTACACTACTTTTCAATTGGCCTTCATTTGTTTCTTTTTTTATTTTATAGCTTTTGAATTATTTGCCTTCTTCTGACTCTTTCCAGCTTTCAAATAGGGGTCACTGACCCCATCTATGAAACAAATGCTCTGTAAGGCTACAAATGTATAGTTATTGCTACTTTTTATTACTTATTTCTATTCAGTCCCTCTCCTATTCATATTCCAGTCTCTTATTCATATAAATGCATGGTTGCTAGGGGAATTTGGGCAATTTGCTGAAATTGCAACTTGTAGAGGTACTGAATAAAAAGCCAAATAACTCAAAAAACAGAAAAAAAAATTAAAACCAATTTCCTTAGAATATCACATATAGGACACTACTAATCATACATAAAGAGAGAAGCACTGTTAACAGGAAGCAGTGGCACAAATATTTCTACAATATATAGAACAGTGGCATATTTATTAAGGGTCAAATTTAAATTTGAATTTTCAAAAAAAAAATTTGGTGTCAAAATTCGCACATTTGAATTTCAATCCCCCAATTGAATGTAAAGTCAAATGTGAGATTTATCACACCTCGACCCTGGAAACAGTTCTAATTTGAATATTTGCCACCTAAAACATTAATTTACAGTTCAATGGCAGAGGTCTGTTGGCCCATTTGAAGAGGTTATTAGCCTTCCTGACATTCAAATTGTGTGCGTATTCAAATCAAATAGGAATCGATTTTCCAGATCGTTCCCATTCGATCGAATTTTAGACAAAATCTAATTTTTTTCATAAATAACCTTCCAGTCGAATTGTAAGTTCAAATTTATTAGAGAAAAAAAATTCACATACATTCAAAATTAGACCTTAAAGTATGAAGAGTTCGATGTTGACCAACAATAGGAAGAAGAGTGAGGACTTACTTGAGATGATCCAACATCATGCAGCTTGCAAGGAGCATGGCGGTGGGATTTGCGATGTTCTTGTTGGCGATGCTTTTGCCTGTGTTCCTTGTGGCCTTTAAAGAAACCATTAATGACGTTAGGGAAGAAACGCCAGGCACTAGACATCTCTTAAAAGTGATCACAAGAATCCATTGCCATGTTCAACACAACTTTATTATATTTCATTATGAAAAAGAAATACATTAATTTAATTGCTAAAGCTTTCCCCCTAATCCCTTCTTTAGGATTGACCCCCCCCCCCCATTCATATACTGAACACCCCCCATATTTCTCAGAAACCTATGTAGCCACCGACTCTTCTCCTACACCCAACTTTTGCCAAAATTGCAAAAAAGAGATATATATCTTAATAGTCTGCCTTGGACTAGTACAAACCATTTTACATAAGCATTCATTTCACTTTACTACAGGTATGAGATCGGTTATTCGGAAACAGATTATCTAGAAAGCTCTGAATTACGGAATGGCCAGGCTAACAAATCCCCAACTGCAGTGACCTCGAGGAGTTAATGTTTTTAGTAACCTATCACACCAAGGGGGTGGAGTGTGTGTGGATTTAAAAACCTGTTTGAAATGTGCACTGATTAACACTTGAAAAAGAGTCACTAACTCGAAACATTTTGTGAATAAAAAAACCTTGCAGCACAGTTTCTGCGGTTTTATTTTCCTGTTTGTCCACAACCTTAAAGATTTGGAATTACGGAATGGCAGTCTCCCATTGATTCCATTTTATCCAAATAATCCACAATTGTAAAAATGATTTCCTTTTTCTCTGTAGTAATAAAACAGTACTTTGTACTTGATCCCAACTAAGATATAATTAATCCTTATTGGAAGCAATTACGGAAAGATCCACTGTCTGAAAAACCCCAGGTCCTGAGATAACAGCTCCCATACCAGTATATGAAACCTTATTACACTGCATATATAGAAAAAGTGAATCAACAATGCCACTTGTGGTCAGTTCTCCAAACTGGGGGTGTTCAGTATGTGAATGTGGGGTGTCAAGTCCTAAAGAAGGGATTAGGATGAGGAACATGTTAAAAATGTGCACAAAACTCATCGGAGGTGTCTCTGCTCTTTTCCAATCAGAGAAACATTTGAAGCCTATCCTGCTGGTTTGCAGAACTGGTCTGGTCAGATGGCATGGTTTACATTTTTCAGTGTGTGTGTGTGTGTCTGTGTGTAAAAATACTCACACAACACACAGTTTGCCAAGTATACACACATTTATTATTATTACTGCCACAATTGTCTTTTTTTTTTACTGCATCTTGTTTTTTGTCTGAAAAAAATGTTTTATTTCCATTGCGAATAGCACATTCACTAACCGCACTGTGCAATACCTTTTGTATGTTATTATGCCATTTATATTACAGTCTTGATGATTTGGGTAAATTTTTTGCCATTTTATTGCATTTTCAATTCTGCATAGGTGTAAAGCTGGCCCTACATTCAGAGATCCATTCATTTGGGGAGGTTGCCAAATGAGTGGAGGTCTCTCTGACATGCCCACCTTGAGGGCAACATCTGCCACAATGAGGAGAATATGGGCAGTCTGATGGAGGACCGCATCAACTAACCAGTGTGGTCCTCGATCCAATGGGATTTTAAAACCTGTGAATCTCACTGCTGAAAACATTTTTACTTCCTTGTTTTGACAAAAAGTCACAATTTCCCTCCCCTAAATTTGCATATGCAAATTAGGTTTCGGATTCAGTTCGGCCAGGGAGAAGGATTCGGCCGAATCCTGCTGAAAAAGGCCGAATCCCGAACCAAATCCTAGATTGGATGCATCCCTAGTTTCATTGGATTTCAGTTTTTTTATTGTATTCCGCACTGTTCTGTTACTTGCCCATTGAAATTTGGCCTGCTATGTATCCAATAGGGTTCCTCTGTAGGCCTCATAATTTGGTAAATCTCTGCCTATTGGGTATCAAAATGTCAAGTAGACCCCTGGGGTTTATACTTAAGAAGTGCTATGCTGATACATTACTGTACGTAACGTAGGGTATTTAACGGGATGTGATGCAAGCTTTGGGACGATTTTCAGAAATGTCATAAAAACTGATATTTTTAGCATAGTTTTGCAGTTTGGTAGTTTGCAGTAGCAAGATGTATTTACCCATTTTGGATTCATCAGAATGTGTACTTTCAGGAAATATGATTTTCTAGGGTCTCCCTACTGTTAGGGGGTATTATGGCACATGATACACATACCGAGTACACATACTGGCTGCTTAAGGTTTTGTATAGTTTTCCTGGGTAAACTAAAAATCCACCTCAGGAAGTTTTCCTAAAATGACAGAACACAAAATGTTCAAAAAAACTTTACCGTTTCAAAAACTGCATAGACATTGCCATAATTTGCCCCCGGAACAAGTCCAGGACCCCCGACCAATCCGGCGCATACGTTGTTTACAATATTGCCATACAGATTAGGCATCACCATCACGTCAAACTGCTGGGGGTTGGACACCAGCTGCATCAGGAAAAGAGGTTTCATTAGAAAACAGCAGGAAATTCATTGTAAATAAAATGATTGTATCGTAGTAAATACATTGTGTTATGGTTTCCTGCACAAGGTCTCTGCCAAGACTGATCCTCTTTGTATCATGTAAAGGTCAAGTATCACACTGTTGGAAAAAAATGTTTTGTTTTTTTTCCCCCCTCTTTGCATCTGTATGAGGCCATTAATATAGATGGAAGTGGCCCTACTAGATCAGACAGTAGATCCATTTATTCACCTTTTACCATGGGGTTAAACATGGTAAAACTTAGAACAGAGTTTTATTTGGGTTTTTTTTTTTTTTTGGTACCTCTCTGGGCTCTTCCACCAATATAAATAATGTGCCAGTAAGAAAAAAAAATGTAGTGTGTAGCTGTTAAATGTGGATCAAACGTTTTGGCACTAGTTCAGCCCTTCCTCAAGCTATTTATTCCATGGAGGACAGAATCTATACCCTATTGTAATATGGCCATCTACTGACCAAACACAGTCAATAGTCCCATAAGGGATAAGCATGAAATATAATGTCCAAGAGATTTTGTCATCTGTAAGGGAATCATTCCTGGAATTACAAACAAGCCACACTACTCAATGTAAAGAATTGTGCAAGAAGAGAATCAGTCTAAATAACACAAGAGAGTCTGAACCTACATTGCACAACTTTGGAGGAGTATAAAGTCGTAAGAATCCCCATAGGATTGAGAAGCAACAATTAAAAAAAAAAAAAAAAAACACAAGACAAGGATAGCCTTCTTAACCCACATATGATATCCACTCCAAACAAGTACACAAAACTATTAGGAAATACTGGCCCATTCTGTTGAACGATCCCTTGACCTTGAAGGTAATCACAGATTATCCAATACTTTCCTACTGGTGGGGTAAAAATGCTGCCAATTCCCTGGTGAGAAGTTATGTAGACAAAGGTATAAACGAAAATTCTTAGGGAAACCAATGGTGGGCACTTTCTCCTGTCTATCATGTCAAAATTGTAAAGCCATAATTAAAGGGAGCACTGTATCACATCCACTACAGAGTATGCACCTTAAAGGAGAAATAAAGCCTATCTAAAGAAGTAGGTAGAAATGTTGTACATTATATTGTGTGCTTCTGTACCAGCCCAAGGCAACCACAGCCCTTTAGCAGTAAAGATCTGTGTCTCCAAAGATGCCCCAGTAGCTCCCAATCCTCTTTTCTGCGGATTCACTGCACATGCTCTCTGCTGCTGTCACTTACTGAGCTTAGGGACCCACTAACAATATACAGTACACATAGAATAGAAATGTCACAATATAAGGCTGATTAGTAATTAATACAGATAACTACTACATGGCAGTACATAAACCAGTGCAATTAGGATCAGAATTTAATAATCAGCCCTGTAGCATCAGCTTATATTACAGACAACCCACATTTTCTGCTTGATAATTTGCATCTACCCCAAAACTTAGCTTCTTAACAGAGAGCACTGAGCATGTGAGCGTTGCAGACACTTTCCAAGATGGTGACTCCCTGTAACAAGTTTGAAGTCCTGGATCATTGCTGCTATTGAGAAGCTGAAACTTTAGGCCAGTGCAATAAGTTCAGTATATAAAATAGCATTTTAGCCATTAATTTTTAGTTCTCCTTTAAATGTACTTTCAGCAATGTAAAGGCCCGAATGAATGAATATATGAACTATACATGGTCCCTGTAATCCTTGTTACCAACTTTGTTTTGTTTGCATTGCATCTTGGGAGGAAGATGCAGAATAGCTGAATGAGTGAGACAGCAACATCCTTCCCTAGGATCTAGCCAGTGAGTACTCAAACTTTGCCAGGACGCCTTGTTATTCTGTTCAATTGTGATATGCAGTTTTTTTTTTTTTTTAAAGTGTTCACTTTAAAGGGGGGTATTGGAAGAAACAGACCTTTCATATTGCACTGTGGACATTATATTTCATGCTTATCCTCTATTGGACTCATATGATGGTCACTAGGTGGCAGTGTTGTGATAGTATATACATCTAGTACAGTGCTGTCCAACTTCTGTGGTACCGAGGGCCAAAATTTTACTGGCCTATGTGGTGGAGGGCCAATAATGGAAGTCAGTGTTGGCCCCCCACATGCTGTGTCGGTTTACCATATGTAAACTTTAAAAGGTATCACTACAGAGATTAACTGGCCCCTGCATTGTTTAAACCTCAAATTCAGAGATCCCCTTGCAATGTTCACACTTGCGACGCCTCTACTGTTTATATCCTAAAGCCTGTACTGTTCACACTTGAGACCCAGATTGAAACTGCCCATTGTTCTCCTGTTCATACCTTATTCAAAATGCTAATGGAGCACCAGAACTGTGTCACTGTATGTAGTACATATTAGAATGATACTTTCCCGTCCCATCTCCTGCTCTGTTCTGCCTTCCCTCCCTGTGTGTGCCATTCTCTGCTTGCCCAGTGCTGCTTGTGTGTGCCATTCTCTGCTTGCCCAGTGCTGCTTGTGTGTGCCATTTTCTGCTTGCCCAGTGCTGCTTGTGTGTGCCATTCTCTGCTTGCCCAGTGCGCCTTGTGTGTGCCATCCTCTGCTTGCCCAGTGCTGCTTGTGTGTGCGCCATTCTCTGCTTGCCCAGTGCTGCTGGTGTGTGCCATTCTCTGCACAAATAGCTTGAGGAAGGGCTGAACTAGTCCAGAAACGATTCAGCCCCAAAAAAAGACACCTTGACGCTAACTTGATTATAGGACAACAGACCGTAAACATGGTGGGTATAAATGAAGCAATAATCCTGTGCCCACTCTTGGTGTCTTTTAAAGTGGGGGTTCACCTTTGAAGTAACTTATAGTATGTTATAGAATGGCAAATTCCCAGCAAACTTTCAGTTGGTCTTCATTTATATGTTATACTTCGTTGTTTGTATTTTTCTTCTGACCATTTCCAGCTTTCAAATGGGGGGGGGTCACTGACCCCATCTAAGGCACCACATTTATTGTTATTGCTACATTTTATTACTCATCTTCCTACCAGTACCTCTCCTATTCATAATCAGTGCATGGTTGCTAGGGTAATTCGTAACCTAGCGACTAGATTGCTGAAATTGCCAACTGGGGAGCTGCTGAATAAAAAGCTAAATAACTCAAAAACCACAAATAATAAAGAAAACCAATTGCAAATTGTCTCAGAATATCACTCTCTGCATCATATTAAAGGTGATCAGCACCTTTACGTTAGTAAGACACAGAGAAATAAAAAGAGGAAAAGTCAAAGAAAGAAATGAAGGTATAGAAAAACTGTAGCAACTGAGACGCCATACTTAATTTCAAATATCTGCAGGAAGGTGGATCCATCACAGAGAGTAGATGGAAGAACCACACAAGTGCTACTTACACATTCAGTCTAACAGGGAAAACAGATATCTTAACACCAACTAGGAAACCATTAAATAACTTAGATTTTTACATTAAAATATAGAATTACTGATGGATAATGAAAAGAAATAGCAATCTATACATCTGTGCATTAATCTATGCAGTCATGATTACACAAATTGATATGGAGATGAGAGCTAATTCAGGTACCTGCATTGTGGTGTTGTCAACAATCATGCTCTCAAAGGTGATATCGGGGTACCCTGAGGCTACTTCCTTGCAGCACTGAAGGAACAGCCCATCCCCAAGTTTCCTGCAAGATACATCAATAAATCAATAAAAACTCTGCTGTTCGCAGAGTATGAAAAACCAACACATACATAATATTCGCCTTGTGAACAGCTGTGATCTTCTTGCGTCCTTCCTCCCGGGCCAACTTAAACGCATATTCTGCAATGCGGAGAGAATTTACTCGGGTAATGATCTTGAGACTCTCGACTACCCCGGACACACTCTGTATGAAACAAAAAGCAAAGCAATTCATAAATTCTGCTACAAGATTGGTGCCGTAAATAGCATGGTGTTGTTGTCAAAGAGATCTGCACTCACAGGACTTAATGACAATCCAAATACTTTTTATTATAGGGAGACTTTTTGAGAAAGGCCATGGAGGTAGCCGAAACGTTAGAGGCACACACACCAGTTTGGGTAAGAATTGTTTGTTCTCTACATACACATGCTGTCCAGCTTGAAGGTCCATTATGGTGGCATTAAAGATTAATGTGTTGTCCTATTATATGATGTTGCTGAAGAACTGATACACCAATATTTTTTCCTGTCTCAGTAACATGTGGGACACTAGCCAGAGGTTGTAGCTTCAAGGCATCTTTGAACTGAAAAAGTCTGCTAACCACTGACTTTACTTAAGTAGATTTATTTAGCAAGCCATGGGAGTTGCTTAGGGCTACTCCAGTGCCAATAATTGCCAAAGGTAAGAGGCCCATTTTACACACAGATGTTTGAAAAAAACAAAAACAAAAAAAAAACCACTGCCCTAGGCATATTAGCCAGGAGTTTGTTTTAATTGGTCAATGCAGCTATAGACTGACCTCATGTTCCAAGCTGCTGTACTCTCCTTCTGTGTTCTCTCTCACTATCATAATATCAATGTCCTTATGGCGGGTATGAACCCCAGGGACACTCCGGCAGTGTATGACATTGGCATAAAGGTCCAGACTTGTGCTGTGAACAGGAGGCAATCAAAAAAACGCCATAAGGAAACTTAACTCATGCTAAAATATATCTTCAGATACATAGAATAAAATAGATTTTTTCTGGTTCATCCTAATCCCTCTATAAATATATAACCAGATATGGGGTTTTCCTGGCCCAGTACATCAAAATAAAGCAAAAGACTTACCGAAGTAGATTATTTCGTGATATATGGGAAGGCGGCATGTTGTGGTTTGTCTCAATGTTACCTGGGAGTCAGAACAATCATACTAATATATCTTAATGACAAGAGAAGGCAGCTTGTAGTTGCAAGGGGCAAACAAAAAAAAAAAAAAAGGTACCTTTTAGTGCGACCCTGTTCCGACGGATGGCTGTAATGGCATTCTGAATGTCGTTTTCATCAACAGATGACGAATTTACATTTACTACTTCAAAATCTACTGGCACACAGGAATGCCTGCAAAAATAACATTATTTTGTGAACAAACAGGAAATGATTCCTGTTTCACGGTTAGAAAAAAATGTTTGCTCCTAAATAATGTAATGCTGAGGTTTGAAATAGATACTGGCTATTTACCCAGTTTTTATTTTTACACCGAACCCCCAAAATGCTGTCAGTCTAAGAGAGACCTTCCCAATAGTTGGTTTGAATACTACAGTATAGTTTTATAGGCATTACATACCTAAATACTTCCTTCACGTGCAGCATAAGTTCAGGCCCGATACCATCTCCGGGGATCATGGTTACTGTGTGCCTTCCTCCATACTTGGCTGGCGGGGGCTGTAAACAGACATGAAATGGGTTAGGTTTAAGAGCCCTTGTTCGAGATACTCCTACTTGACAATGGATTAATTAATTGGTTGATTGGTGAATGGGAGTGCACAAATGTTAAAGGGATTGATTAAATATTCTATTATACTTTGTAACTGGGGATGTTATTAGTGTAAATTGTTTTAAAGGGTAACAGGCAGGGCTGGTGCATTGATAATTCAAACACTTGCATTAGTTTAGGATTGTGGAACTAAACAATGCATATTAGCCATGCTCCCCAGAAAAAGACCAGCGATGATAGAGCACCTGGGGCTAATAGAGTTCATTAAACCCTGATTGCTAAACGAGTTAGCAATGCATGTATGGGTATAATCGACCAGCCTGGTCATGTCAACCATAACTAGGAAAAGAACACTCAAATACATATAGCAATACTTACTATGAAAGAATGCTGTTAAAGACAGAAAAAAAGACAAAGTGAGACTTGAAATTACAAACATGAGATTGTGAGGGGGCCGAGGGATGGAGAACCTACATCAGGTTGCTGGGATTGGAACAAACCAACATGGCCTGAAATGATCACTATTATTGATGTCAAGGATTTGAGGCCTATGTCTAGTGTAAGCCTACATAAATAATTCTGCTCATCAGGGATGATTTTTGGTCATTATGTATATTTCTGAACAAGGCCCTATAACAACTCCAATGTATGTAGATAACTAAGGGTCAAGCATATAAAGAAGATTCCCTACCCTCTCCATGTGTGAGAAGGAAAACTGCATCTGCACCTAAACCCAAGTGTCTAACCATGATTGGCCACTACCCCCTTCCTACATAAACTATGGCAGGAGACATACAAGCTTCCTAATTGGGCAAAGGACTCCATAGTTGGTTTGCTGGACATCTGGGGCAATCAGACATGCAAACATCTCATTCATACTTTGCCTGGAAGTCATAGGCTCTCATTTTAAAACCAAGGTCTCACTCCAAGATGATGACTGTTAGGAAATAAAAGACTTGCTGAAAAGAAACAGTGAGAGTAGAACACTATTACAATATTTGGTGAGTGGCCCTTGGATGGTGCCAACAGGAGGAAGTATGGACAGATCTAATGGAAAGGCAGCCTCTGGCCTGCTGAAACCTTCCACTTTAGTCAGAGGAACACCAATGTCACTTTTCACAAGCCTGTATAACCAAATGGAGTTGAGCTTTAGATAAAATCATGTGTAAAGCAAGTACTTACTAAGGCTTTGCAATAGTGATGAGCAGGTCAGACCCTGACCGTTATTTCCCAACTTGAACTTCACCCAACCCAAGGTCTCTTCTACTCTATGACGTGTGCCTGACCTGACTCCCCTCTAATGACTCCTATAAGGGTGTGATCAGTAACTACAGAGGATTGGTCAGCACTGTTACATCTCAAAAGGGCCAAACCAACCACTAGTCACCTTCTTGGCCCAACTCTGCCCAACCTGCTCATTACTACTTTGCAGCCAGTTCTTCTCCCACACCAGACTCTCAGGAGCCTGCTGTTTGGCAGGCAAAGAGCCATCCTTCATTGCAAACATGCAGTTCTGGGGCAAGTGCAATGAGATGAAATCTCCAGATAGAGAAATGTTCTACATGCAACATAACTTGGGTACAATATATCCCTTACGCCAGCAACGGAGGAAGGAATCTGTTCATCTAATATCATTGTCAAAAAGGATTTTGGTCCAAAAAAAACGGCCATTCCATGCACAAAATCATAGAATAACTCCACTTACTATTGAATAATCTCTATTCTGTTTCCACACAGCAGACAGTGCCTGAAAATAAAAGATAAAAGGAACATTTAATATTAAGTCCAGCTGCTAGTATGGATCTTGTTTAAAAAGATAGTATGCAGCAAAGCACTTTTTAAACTTTGTTTTTTTAATTTTTTTTTTTTTAAATAGAGACAGGCTTACATGATATCCACATACCGAGAAAGGAGACCCAAGTCTAGGGGAAAATGCAGACACATACACTATTGCCTTTGGCCAGACAGCTATATGCAGAATACACTGCAAATGGAGGTGTAGATCCTTCATGGCATTTTATAGATGAGCTTTTTGAGCCTCACCATATCTCCAAGGAGTACATAGAGTTTGATTATTGTGGGGTTGGGGGAGCACGCCTGTATCATCTAGGTCAGTGTTTGGGTTCATTGCTGCACATTCTTCTAGAAGCCCAGGAGTATAAAGTGTTAAATCCTAAAAATCACTTATCCACACACTACTTGGTGATATTTAAGTTCTGAATCAGCAAAGGTAATATATATAAGCAAATTCAGGCCCAGTCTGGCAGTCTCACTGGGAAACCGTAACATCAAAAAACTGAATTGTTTTAAAGTAATAAAAATATAATGCAGTGTTGCCCTGCACTGGTAAAACTGCTGTGTACGCTTCAGAAACACTGATACTGTTTATATCAATAAGCTGCTGTGTAGCCATGGGGCAGCCATTGAAAGGAGAAAAGGCTCACGTTATACAGCAGTTTTGAGATGTTGTACCGTGTTAGCCATTGAAAAAATGCAGAAAATGTAAGGTTTGGTGATACATTTTATTGTCTAACTGAATAAGTAACAATTGCAAGCTGCAGATAAGCTCTGTAGAAGATAATGTTATTTGTTATCCACTATTTATCGTCATATAGCCTTTTTTCAATTTCCGCCATTGTTGGGCAATGTGGTGCATTCATTTTCTGCAGTGATTTCTGGCATGTTTGGGGTGTATGTCCATTTTTTTTTTTTAATGTAGTGTTGCCCTGCACTGGTAAAAATTGTGTGTTTGCTCCAGAAACACAACTATATTTTATATAAATAAGCTGCTGTGTAGCCATGAGGGCAGCCATTCAAGCACAGGATACACAGTAGATAACATACGTTCTGAAGAATCTCATTGTATACTATATACTATGTAACCTGTGCCTTTTCTCCTTTTTCCATCTTTGAATGGCTGCCCCCATGTCTACACAGCAGTTTATTTATTAACTATAGTAGAGTTTCTAAATCAACACATAACTTTTACCAAAGCAGGGCAACTGTACATGCTATTTTCTTACTTTAATATACTTGGTTTTTGGAGTTCCTTTAATATGCTCATTGTCCATTTCTTACTTGGCAATTTCTTGCTACCGTCCCTGGAGTGATCTTACTTGCATGTCTATGTAAATGTTTCGGTGGAGTGGCAGAGGCTAAAAATGTTGGCACTGCTTTAAGCAAAAGGCCCCATTTTTTGTGGAGACGGTCCTTCCTGCTTGTGCAAGCTGGGGGCAGCGGAAGTGCTGGGTGCCCTTCTTTTGTTTGGTGGACCCCTGGAGTTAGAATTTCTGGTGGGCCCATTAGCCTAGTCCAATAAGGCCCCCATGAACCCACCCTCACCATGTAAATCTTGCAGCCCCTTCAAAGCAATCCCCAAAGCCTGGGCAGGAAGGGGGAATGGGGCAGGAGGTCTCACTGGGATTTCTCAAGTCAGAGCAGAACCCTGCAACTGCTGGGGGGTCACACTAAAGCACCAAATGATACGTTAATGAATCTTTGTTAATGAACAACGTAGTTAGCTCATTCTTAACAGTCCCCCATCACCGTTCCCCCCTATGGTGCACCCTCTCTATCAAATGGCGAAGACAACTCAATTCCTCTCACAAACTTGAGAACCCCCCCAATGTCAAGTAATGGACCAGCCCACTTCGGCCTTAGCTCCGCCCCCGTCAGAATCCATCACAGGCGCTTTCAGAGGAAGCAAGTAGCGTTTCAGCCAATCAGATTTCTCGTCTGCGTAAGACAGACTCAAAGACTTCTTATTGTTATATAGTTACCTGCTGCGGCTGTCTGAGTCCTGGCCGAAGATGTGCGGGTGAGGGAAGCAAGCGGTAAGCAGCAGTTAAGGTACGAGAAGCCATTCTCCTGCCGGATAGTACGCAACCTGACAGCATGAACAATGCGCATGTGCAGAGGGGGTTCGGATATAGACAGACGCAAGGACAGGTTTACGCACGCGTCATAGGTGGGGCTGTCACGTACACGTCCTTGGAAACTTTTGTGTCAAATTCGGCACGCGCAGAATAAAATTAGCCAGCTAGTGTTTCATAGGTTGCGCTAGCGTCATTGCAGGTATGGTTACGGGACCTACAGGCTTGTTTTACGTTAACATGGGGCGTATGAGGTGGAATGAGATCTTCTCTTGGCGCAATATGGATGACGTGATGACGAGTACGTATCCCGCCATGCAGTGCGACTCACGCTGAGGTGGCTAAATCTCCGCCCCGCCTCTTTCCAGGCCTCTTTTGCCGCAGTCGATCGGTGTCGTGTCTCAGTCGGAGCTATGGCAGTGCCACGTGTAGTCCTGTTGGCCGTGTTGCTCGTCTTAGCGGGTTGTTCTGGTGAGTATTGGAAGCTACATATTCGATCTCCTCCTTGATTCCCTTATGCGCAGTCTCATTCATTTAGAACCGCTCATTTTATTACAGAAATGGTTACAACGTGGAGTTTTTTTTTTTTCGTCAGCCCTGTCTTCTCTGTCCGCACCACATTGACTTCAATTTGATGCCAGTAGTCTTTACATAAAGACTTTCAAAATGGGGTCCTGTGAAGTAAGTGCCAGGTGATGCTCAGTGTTGTAGTTTGCCATTAGAGCTTACAGTCTCACACACACACCCGCTTTCTGATCTATAGAACAGCCCTGTGAGGGAGCATGGCAATGGATTTATGGGGGGTTCTGATCAGTGGCCCCTCCATAGTGTACCCCATGCAAAAGTGAGGTGCCATTCTGAACCATTGACTGGCCCACTTGCTATGGGCTAGATCTCTGAAGAGACTGGTACAAATGCAGGCGCTCATGTGGGCAACTGGGAGCAGATCACATTGTAAAGGTCTGTATAACCTATAGGCCCTAGTCTATAAGGCGCTTTGTGTCCCCCCCCCCATTTTGGCTGATATTTGTTGCATACAATGTTTGTACCTATTCATTTTGTTTTCTCTGAGGCACAACAATATTTTATCGATCTCTCTTGATTAGACCAGAACCTCTGCTGGCATTATATTGGCATCATTTATAAACCAACCATCTCTCCAACATTGCCCGTAAAATAAACCATACAGAATTGTAAATGATTTATTTGGTAATGCTGCCTTAAAGGAGAGCTAAAGCTTAACTAAATAAGTAGTTAGAAATGTTGTACATTGTGTTTTGGGCTTCTGTACCAGCTCAAGTCAACTGCAGGCCTTTAGCAGTAAAGATCTGTGTCTCCAAAGATGCCCCAGTAGCTCCTCGGCTTCTTTTCTGCTGGTTCACTGCACATGCTCTGTGCTGCTGTCACTTACTGAGCTTAGGGACCCACTAACAATATACAGCGCATATAGAATAGAAATGTTACATTAAATGGCTGATTAGTAATTAATACAGATAATTACTAAATGGTAGCACAGAAATCAGTGCAATTGGCATCATAATTTAATAATCAGCCCCTGTAGCATCGGCTTATATTACAGGCCAAACTCATTTTCTGCTTAATAATTTGTGATGAGCCCTAAGCTTAGCTTCTCAACAGCTGAGCATGTGAGTGTCGCAGACACTTTTCAAGATGGTGACCCCATGTGACCAGTTTGAAGTCCTGGATCATTGCTGCTATCAAAGGGCACCTATCACAGCCAAAAACAAACGCATACAAACTATATAGATATAGATGATTTTTTTTTTTTTTTTTTTTTAAACTTTAGGTTTTTAAAACTCCCTTCTTTGTCAAATGGGTTCTTTCACTGAGAGAGTCCATACTGAGACTATAACATGCACATTTCAGGAGCATGCTCAGATTGTAGCACTGCCTTGAGTATTCTACCCAGAATGCCTAGCTTTATTTAACTATGTTGTCCCCTGCTGGTGATATTATGCAAATAAAGGGCACACACTAACTTCCAGAAGGTGGCAGCACTACTGAACAGCAGCTAACACAGAGGTTTGGTTGATTTGAAAATAGCTTAGAATGTTTAATAAGCAACCAAGGAATTTCAACTGAGCATGTGCGAGATTTCAGAGCTGCAGTTGGCTGGGAAGATATAGGTAGGAGTAGCCAGGGAAATCCAAGATGCCTGCCTCTGCTAGAACTGCAGTGGCGAGAGGGGAGATCTTGCAGAAAGTATAGTGAGCTGTTGATTTACATTATACAAACAATTCTAACTGTTTTAAAAATCGAATTTCTTGAACTTTCACATAGTGTATTTACTTAGTAATCGATTTTAGTTATGATTGGTGCCCTTTAAGAATCTGAAACTTTAGGCTGATGCAATAAGTTCGGTAAATATAATTTCCATTTTTAGGGTCTAGTTCTCCTTTAAGCTCGTCATAGAAGCACTAATATCATTTTGTATTTTCAGAATCTTCCTGACATTTTTTCTAACATGCTAATCAGCGGTTTACTTGTTCAGACTAGTACAAACTGTCCGCTAACAATATCTTGTTAGAATTGCTCAATTAATAACCACAACATTGTCTGGGGTTTTTTTTCCTACTTTCTGCCTTCGGTTTAAATCTGAATAGTTCACTTAAGATCGTGGCATTGTAATGAATGATCAATATCTTAACGTATGTGGCCATCTTTAGGGACGAGATAATGTGCTGATAGCTTATAGTGGATTACAACCCAGGTGTATTCATTTATACATATATTTGTTAGGAAGCTTGGCTAAAGAGTCAGGCAATGCCATACCTTGTGATAGGACTCCAGATTATCATTAAATCATAGAAGCAATTCCAAAGCCAATAACTGGATGAGGCCCTTCAATGTCATAATGAACTGCAATATTCAGAAATGAAGTACAACAACATCTGGAGAGCCATCAAGTAGCAGATAGTACACATAAGAAGAAATTGGTCTCATGTGGACGTCCGCCATTTAATGAAGGGGTGATGTTTATGCTCATTAACTGCAGTATTGAGGTGGGAGACCATATTACCATGCCTTGCAGTTTGCAGTGTGCCCTTTTCTAGTGTTAATACCCCAGCCTTACTGATTTATATATTTTACCTATTTGTAACATTGCTGTTGAGTATCACTTCTACCAGCTAGATGTCAGTCCTGCTTGATGGAACTAAATGTATGCATGGAACATTAGCTCTCATTAACCCAGCTTGTTAGCGTTCCTTAATTTATAGCAGCTTTTACTTTTGCCGATTGAATTATTTTTCTGTTTTCAGCGGAGCCCTGTACAGAGCCTGTTATAGTTCCTTCCTATTACACTACTTCGGATGCAGTTATATCTTCAGAAGTGGTTTTCATTGTGGAGATATCCCTGTCCTGTACTAATGGTGCACAGGTGAGTCTTTTACAGTTCACTGTTATTTGTATACCTACTAAAGCCCAATACAGCAGCATGGCAATGGATTTATGAAGAGGTCTGTGAGGTGACCCCTTCATAGTGTACCCCATGCTAAAGTGAGCTGCTGTTCCGAACCATTGGCACGTCCGAATAAATGTGGGCTTGACCACTGAAGTGAACTGCACAGTTGTTGTTAATTTAGTGTAGCTGCTAGCAATGTTCTCTGTAGCACTGAATGGTATGTTATAGGCTTAATTATATTTTTATTTTACTGATGTTTTTTTGGTTCCCTCTCTGCATAGAATGTTGCTCTTTACGCTGATGTGAATGGGAAACAGTTCCCTGTGACCAGAGGACAGGATGTTGGGCGCTACCAGGTAAAGAAACATTTACCAGAAGATACATAACCAAAGGCTTCAGTTTTTCTAAACCACATTGCACGGTGATCGATATTTGGTGGGTCTGTGCAGTGATCACTCCATTCTGTACGCCATGCAATAGTGTATTACTGCTCCGAACCATTGGTAAGATGCTTTGCCTGTAGGCCTAACCACTGAAGTGAGCAGCACAGCTTCTATTGAAACTATTCTTAGGTACTCCTATATTTATGTATTTGCAAATGATATCAAGGCATATTCTATATTGTGTATTGAGAGCAGCTATTTTTTGCATTTTCCCCCTGCAAGACAGTCTTGCTATAGTTGTAATATTTTTTGCCTGTTATAAGGTACTTACGGCTTTCATCAACAGCTTGCAGTTTAATGACTAACTCATATTTTTCCTAAGGATTAGTTGTAGTTGATATCCTTTCCTCAGAATGGTGACTAGGCAGGCATGGAATACGCCCAGCCAATGTAGTGGACAATGGCACTGTCCTACATGCTCTGGACTAGATTCCCAACCCCTAGTGGAATGCCTCGTGTAAAAACTATTTGGGATAAATATTAATGGAAACTAAATGAGCTTTAGTTCTTCGCAAACAAATGTCACTATACCCATACTGCAAGCCCCGCATGCAAGAGAGGCTTGGTATCCTGCTGGTTCCTGCCTTCCAGTTTAATGCTGATGGTTTGGCTCCTTCTTGTAGGTCTCATGGAGCCTGGAGCACAAAAATGCTCATTCTGGAACATACGAGGTGAAGTTTTTCGATGAGGAGTCCTACAGTCTGCTAAGAAAGGTCAGTTCAGGAGTTAATGGTCATTCTGTGCTGTGGAATATAACTTTAAATTTGGTTATTTATAAAAACCATTTCTATCGCAGGCACAGAGAAACAATGAGGATATCTCCTCTATCAAGCCTCTCTTCACTGTCAATGTTGATCACAGGGTAAGCTTATGCTTTATTCTGAGTATTCTCCTTGTTAAAAAAATCTACTTTAGAGCATGCTTGCCATGTTTAGTAGAAATTGTATCATGTAACAACCTTTTAAATGCATATCTATTCCTTCATACCCACTTGAACATGCTAAGGTAGGATATACTCCCATTAAATGCATTAATAAGTTGACCGTTCTTCCACTCAATCTTAGGGCCAGACTGTTTTAACTCCCTATAACCTTCTGCACCAATCAATGGTAGGACATTTGTCCTTGAGTAATCATTTAGGATTATTTAAATTATTCCAGGCAAGATGAAGCATGGTTATGGATTTATGGTGGGGCCTGTATGTGGCTTCCTCATAGTGTATCCCATGCTAGAACAAACTTCTGCTCCGAACCATTGGCAGGTGTTAATCTGTGTGCCTGATCCACTGAAGAGAGCAGTACAGCTGTAACCTTGACAAGCTTGTATACATTTAGTCCTTGTTACTGATGAGGGCTGTGTGTTAATTTGCCAAATTGGGATGGTTTGAAAAGTCTGAGCCTTCTCACCCTTAAGTTAGTGTCTGGCTCTTCAATAGAGAATCCTTATAATGGAAGTCTATGATCAGATGAAAAACTGTCTACTTTTCTACCATAGTCTGTTTAACAGTGTTTAATCTGTCACATATACTTGTATATACACCTTTCTTTATGCTTCCTTATGAATGTAAGATCCTGTCAGTCTCCAAATTGTGTATGTTGTTCATTTCTACATCACTTCTCTTACATTCAACATAGATCTATGAAAGAAATGAGACGTCATTATTTTTTTTTTTATTTTTTTTTTCAGGGTGCATGGAATGGTCCTTGGGTATCTACAGAAGTGCTGGCAGCATTGATAGGCATATTGGTATATTACACGGCATATACTGCAAAGAGCAACATCCAGGCTTAACCAGAGAATAGGGTTGGGGAAGGGAATGATGGGTGCTGGTGTACAGATTTGTCTTGTGTGCTTGTAATAAAAATTTTATACATAACAACTTGTCCTTTCTTTAACACATCTTCTTTTACATGGGAATACAGAACACGAAAGCATAAGTTATTCCTCCTTTGCTCATGCCCCTGAAATTGTTCATTTCAGTTGAAGGCGTTTGTTTTCCCCATGTGTGCTCTGTTATTTAGATTGTGCCTTACTTTGAAGACATGGAAAGTACAAGTCAACCCAAAGATATACATACCCGATTACAAATTTGAAATGAAAGTCTATCCCTGACTCATTTGCCACCCCCTTATACTCGCTATAGCCTTTTTACATTGTGAACTTATGGATTCTCTTGACTTTAAGTCCCCCTCCCCCCCCCCCAAAAAAAAAATCTGCACACCACCCACTTATGCCAGTTTTGCTCTTGTGAGTTTGCAAAGTAAAACCATTATATTTTGTTAGAAAGATTATTAAGTCTGTCAAGGTAATTGGGGCAGCTAAGCAAATGGACCATGCAAAATGTAATCAGAAAGGCGGCAAAAGAAAATTTGGGACAGTAACTTCCCCGCCCCATCTTTTCAAAACTTGGTAACCATCTAATAAAACACTTTCTTTTCTAGTAGACGCACTTTTTTTTTTAATGCTTTTTATTTTGCATTTTAATAACAGTAAAAATTTTTGGTTCCATAATTAATATAAACATCTCAGTACAGCATATGCATTGTGAGGTCACGTGTATAATATACTCTTCAATTACCACCACACCAAGGAGACACTCTTTGGGGTTTAATAGTTTAGGCAGTGTTCTTTTGTCCTGGATGTAGTTGAGAACTTAGGACCAAAAGGCTTGAATTCTGGGACATGACCACATAAGTTGCCTCTGAGGCGCTACACTTACGGCATTGAGGTTGCGTTTGTTAATACGGAACAGTCTGGTTAAGTGAAGTCTGTGTAGGATTTTAAATTGAATCCGTCTGTCTCTGGCTGAGACCAAGTAGTCCTATGCCCTGTCAGTTGCCTCTTCCCAGTCATTGTCTTCTAGTTTTGGAATGTCCCTGCTCCAGGCCACACCTGCTGCATTAAATGAGGGTTTAGTAGTCGCTAGGAGGAGTATAGCGTTGTGACAAGCTTCCTGATGCAGGTTGATTCAATTTTAGAGTCTGAGATTCAGGGGTTTCCCCTGAAATTGGGTATAAGTGTCTTGTCTTAACTGGAAGTAGAAGAACCAGGGGAGAGCTACTGGGTGTGAACATGTTTGATTTAGTTCCTGGGGCATATCATATACCGTCTTTGTAAAGGTCCCCTAGTGTGTGTAGATCCCACTGTGGCCATATTTTGTACTATGTTTTGCAGGTGTGGGAGGAAGGAATTTCCCCATAAGGGTAGATGTGTCGGGAACGATATTGCACACTTTAAGTGCTGCCACCCATGCTTTGTAGGGGGTTATTATAGCTGGGTGTTTTGTGTGTAAGTCGGGGGGGGGGGTTTACGGAATGGAATATATGTAAGTGAGTCTGTTGAGCTTGCTAGGGTGGCCTGGAGTGGGAAGTTCGGGTTATATGGGTCTGGGTTGAGCCACCAGTGAATATAGTAGATCTGGGCTGCCATTGAGTAAAGGTACCATGTGGTAGGCCTAGTCCCCCTTCACTGGCTGGGTCCCTTAATTTGGCCCTAGCAAACCTGGGGGCTTGTGCGCCCAGAGGAATGCTGATTGGGCAGTATCAATGGGGACTGGGAGTTATGGAAAATATAGAGGAACTTAGGAAGAAAATGGGCAGGTTAGCCCAAACTTTCAGTTTGTCTGTCTTTCATAGTGGTGAGTTTTGACACCCTTAATTTTCTGTTACCCTTAATATTCTTATCATTCAGCAGTTCTTATCTGTAAAAAATAGAAACATGTAAGAAGGTTAAAAAGTTATCTCTCATAAGAAACACGTATAACTAAAATTCTCATTAGTGCCTTTTGTTGTAAGTGTTTTTAACTGCCAAATCCAAAAGGCCGCCCGTCTTATTAATGACCTCTTATCTATCTCACCTTTCTGCCTGTGTATTACTTCCAATATTTGCCATCTGAGTTGTGCGATGTTATGTTTTGCCTCGAACTGGTTTCGCCAGTAGGGTTTCCTTTTTAAATTTCTCTTTTTCTTTCTCTTTTTTTCTGACCTATAGTAACCCCTTCACCTTTCTCTTCTGGTTTATAGTTTCTTATTCTACTCTTGTGTTCGTTCATCCGAATTTTGAATGCTCTGGAAGTCTGACCCACGTAACATAGGCCGCACGGGCACTTTAATAAATACACAACCCCCTCTGTATCACATGTTGCGAACTGTTTTATTTAATATCGTGGCCCAGGGTGGGGTGTTGGCATACTTCCCCTTTATTAACCCCATTACAATGCCTGCACTGAAAACACGGATAAGTACCTTTCCTATTGGATATTGGTTTCTTTAAATTTTTTCTAAAATCAGTTCTGATAAGCCCATTAGCTATACTCTTTCCTTTTGTATAGCTAATCAGGGGTTTACTGTCAAAGAGTTTACCAAATGTTTTATACCTCTGTAAAATTGGCATATGCTGTAATATAGTTTTTCTAATAAAGGCAGAATGTGGACCAAAAGTAGTTACACAAACCGTATTTTGTTTTTTGTTATTAATTTCTTTTTTATTAGTTCCCAAAAGGTCTTTCCTATCAATGCCCATGACCTCATCCTTCATAGCCTACAATTCCTTTCCTTCATAACCCCTCTCTTGGAATTGCTGTACAAGCCCTTTTGCTTGACTTTCATATAATTCATTTGAGGAGGTGATTCTTCTGGCATGTATAAATTGACTTTTAGGTAGCCCTCTAGTGACCCTACTGGATGGAAACTATCCTTCCGTAGTAGATTGTTCCTATCTGTTAATTTCTTCTATAGGTCTGTGATAAACCTTCCTTCTGAAAATGTCACCTGTACATCTAGATAGGTTACTGTTAGGGGGTCCTTAGTCATAGTCAATTTTATGGTGTCGTATTCCATTTAGATAAATAAAAAATCAGAAAATGTTTCCTCACTCCACGTCCATATCAGGAACATATCGTCCACTTAGCTTTGCCACATGGCGATATGTGGCTTGTATACTGGATGTTTTAATACATTCAAATTGGTACATATTGGCGTATGCAGGCGCCATATTTGCCCCCATACTTGTTCCCTGTATCTGCAGGTAAAATTCGGTATCAAAGCGGAAATAATTCAGTTTAAGAATAAGTTCCATGCACTCGCATAAAAAATTAACTTCATGTATGGGCATTTTCTCATTGGACTAGTGGGGTGGTGCAGGGGTGTGCCTTGTTTTTTTTTTAACTTGTAAGTGGGCATTTAAAGTGCTGTCTATTTTTATGCTGATATAGACAAGTTGTGCAAAACTTTAAAATCCATGCAGATTGCTGCCACTTTGCAGAGAAACATGACAAAATTGGAGAAACTGGATGCACCCTGGCAAATGAGGTTCATTGTTAACAAGTACAACGCTATACTAGTGTCTTGCCAAAAAAAGTGCATTAACTCAAGGGGAGAAAGCAAATGTTTGCCTCTTAGACTGATAGTGGGGAATATTTTCTTCACATAGAAAATAACAAGAGGGCATACACCTCTTATTCACCTTTGCGTTAACGTATGATGTATAGAGTGATATTCTGAGTCTATTTGCAGTTGGTTTTCATTATTTGTGAGTTATTTTGCTTTTTATTCAGCGGCTCTCCAGTTAGCAATTTAAGCTATGGTTGTTAGGGTCCAAATTACCCTAGCAACCTTGCATTCATTTGAATAAGAGACTGGGATATGACTAGGAGATGCCTGAATAGAAAGATGAGTAATAAAAAGTAGCAATAACTTGTAAAAGTTGTAGCCTTACAGAGCATTTTGTTTTTAGATGGAGTCAGTGACACCCTTTTGAAAGCTGGAAAGGGTCAGAAGAAAAATGCAAATAAATCATATAAACTATAGAAAAAAAATAACGAAGGCCAATTGAAAAGTTGCTTAGAATTATCCATTCTATAACATACAAACAGTTAACTTCAAGGTGAACCACCCCTTTAAGATCCTCATTTAGTATTGTATCAACTTCTCCAAAACTACAGACTTTTTTTTGTCAATTCTAAATAACTTATCATTTGGTATTGGAAAGCATAGGGAGCATGGCTGGATTTGTAGAAAGGCCACAAGGGCCTGGGCCTAGGGTGGCACAATTTTAGGGGCTGCATGTCGCCCAGCCGACCTCTGCACTTGTTTCTGAATACCTGGGGACACAGGCGATTGAGCTGCTTAAATCTCCAGCTCACAATGTCACCAGCATACACAAACAAGCATGGGAAGGGGTGTGGGCGGGTGCATCACGCAAAGGACACTTGGCTTTGGGGCGCCCTGTTGCGAAATCCTCACCTGCTAGGAAGAATTATTTTTACTTGTTTTTAGCTTCATTTATGAAAATAGAGATCAGTTTCTGCACCTGTGCGCACTTATATATATAATATATTTAGCTGCATTATTTGTAGAATCCTTAGCATTTAAGTGCCATTTCTATTGTCCCTGTGATGTGCTACATTGTGTAGCTGCTGATGCAGATATTGAATTAGATTTTAGTCTTGATAGGCTTACTGTAAATAGAAAATAGCCATAGTATATTGAAAAGCCTTTTCTCCAGCTGCCCTTGCCTTGAGCTTTGCGGATTTGGTGTACGTTTCAGTTCTGGATGTATCAGATTTGATTTAAATGCCAGGACTGTTATAGAGGTGTGTAAACCATTGTATAATAGTTTGGTTCTTATGTTGTGGTGTGTCCAGAAGACTGGGAAACCTCAGAGTCATAGGCAGAACACCAGCTTTTGGCAAAGAGTTCATTGATTTATAACAGTGGGTATGAGATAATTTCTTCAATATCCTGTTGTGGTTAGATGTACAGATTTTTTTAATAGTACTGAGGCCAAACTACTCAATTGCCTGCTATTACTAGATTACAACAGGCGGCAAAGGTTTGCCAGTAGATGACTATAGATGAAGCTTTCTACTTCCTCTATATTTACGCCACTGATGCCAATTAACTTTTAGCCTAAGTCCACATTAAGAAGCTTCATCCTCTGCTGAAACTTTACAGGCCTTTTATTGAGCTTCCCAGATTTATTGCAGAGGTACCTAGTTCATTCCATTAGAGGGTAATCTCTAGCACTCCATTTGTTTTGCTCTGCAGTCACTTGCCGTAGTTCATATTTACCATGCGGGTAAACACAGAAATAGAGGAGAAATACCCGGTGCAGCCTTTACAAATTCCCATACATTCTGGCATGCTGATCCCCAAGATCAGTACCATATGAACCAAATAGCAGGCACCCACTTTCCAAACTAAGTCCAACATCAGCTTTATTGACTAATAGGGGCCTCCTCTCAGTTTTTGTCAGACAGTGTTCAGGAAAGAGACTCAACAATCTGAATACACAGTCTTTGAAACACTAAAAAAGTGAATGAATTTGGCCATAATGAATAGAGGCAAAGTTACACACTTAGATTTTTATCATAATTTATTTTATGTTTGAGATTACATTCTTCTATTGAGCCCATTACATTTTGATCTTTCCTCCATCTATTTTAGGGAATGCAGTTATTTCTCTCCTCTCAAAATAATGAATGAGGTGTTTTCTCATTTCCTTATGATTGATGATTGTACTTGCAGGCGGGGTTTCCGTTGGCAAGGAACTCATATGCGTTGTCAATAACATAAACCCCACAGTCTTAACCGTTTGATTGTGGATCAACATTAAGTAGTTTTGTCATTTTTACAGGATCCAACACCACTGCTCGATAACATTTTCTTATTTGTTTCTTTAGTGTATCAGTAAGGTAACTTTTCCTTGCGCTGTCTGCGATCTTCACGTGATTTGGTTTAAAACAGCTTGTCACCCAATGGTTCTGTACGGACGGTCCATAAACAGCCTTAAATTAAAGTTGTGAAAGTAGACTACTTTGACGTCCCTCACAATTAAGGTTCTGAGCTGCATCCATTATTGTATCATCTAGCAATTCAGTATTTTGCAGTTCTTTTTTATGCTGCTGCTTCTTCAGATTGAGTTCAGTGATCCAGTCATCTTTCCTGTTCCAATTCTTTTCTTCCTTATTGTTCCAATTAATGAAGGGTTGACCTGTGATTTTTGTAACCATATAAGAATTTGTGGATATACCATCCCTTTCCTTCTTGTTAAGCATATTACATAATATAGTGATTCTTGAATTATCATTTTCATCTATTTGTTTGGGGAATGCAGTGTCTCCTCATTTTTGTCTGATTGTATTTGCAGATGGGGTTTCCATTGGATAGGAACTCAAATGCATTGGCAATAGCATACACCCCAAAATCAAAAGAGTTTGGTTGTTGATCAACATCAAGTACTTTCATTGTACCTGTTAGGTATTTAATATAGTAATATGGTGAACCCTCTATTGAAGCAGCAAGGAAACGTATATACCTGAACTGAAAGAGTCTCTGATCTTCAGGTACTCGTAGAGGAAGATTCTTGTGTACTCCAGGACAGACTGTTCTGCACGCTGGAAGAAGACTGGTAGGAGCTTCCAGGAAAGTGTAGCTGTGTGGAGTTAAGTGGTCTTAATGGTAACCTCTTCCCACGGGTACTCGGATGGATGTATCATGCACCGGATGAACCCCCTTAGGAGAAGAGATGGCGTGACTCCACTCAGGTAGGCAGAAATGACAATTCTTACAGCGGTAAGTAATCGTGGAGTGTTGTAACTTGGGTGTGTATTCTATCCCAGAGTTAGGGGCCAGTCATGAAGGAAGTAGTGTTCTGGCTATTATGTTACACATCCAGTCACTCCAGCCTTTATACATTACATTTTTGCCTAACTATATTAGAAAAAAAAAAATATTTTGCACAACCACTGTAGGAGTGACAGATAGGTTCAGGTTATTTTTACACTGAACAATTCCTTTAAAAATGTTTCTTATTTTGCCAAATAAGGGCTGTGGTTGGCTATTTGGTAGCTACAATGTATACTGGCAGCCTACAAGAGGTTCTGATTGGCAGTACAGTGGTTTTTATGCAACCAAAACTTGCCTCTGAACCCGGAATTCAAAATTAAGCCTTTGCTTTGAGGCCAGTGGGAGCAACATCCAAGGGCTTGGTGAGCAACATACTCTGCTGTGCTCCTCTACATTTGTTGTATAGGTAGCGGGAAATTGACACCATACCCAAACTTTCTCTTGGACCTGATTTACATTATGCATACTAAGACCCATCAGCTGAGCAAAGTGCCCTAAACTATGTTGGAAAGTGCTGAATTATGTATTGACAAACCTGTGCTCCATGTGCAGGTCCTGCATTACTTCAGGGCTAGAAATTGTATGGAGAAGTTCATTCTTCATGAATTTTTATATCTGGAGGAGCCATCCATCTACTATAGTAGTTACTGCACTTGAGCTACTGGGCACACTATATATAATTTACTTGGGCTTCTATTACTCACAGCTTCTCATTTAATGTAATGTACTTCTGGTTTCACTACCCACTGCATCTCAGTGTATAATGTAACAGGACAGTTGATACATATTACCTCTCTCTGCATAGCATGTGCTTGGGATATCACTACCCACTGGCTCTCAGTAGGATTTAGATCAGGTACCAGTACCCACTGACCTTTACTGTATGTAATGTACTCAGGAAGCTTATTCCACTACCAATCTGCATCCTATTAAACTGATCATAGGCCAGCCCTGTGGTATGAGAGTAATATAGATATTTGGCTGGAAGGGGATTACTTAGTAATCCAACTGCAGGATTTCCACTATTATTTCCTTCATATAACAAATAAAAAAACAAACAAATACGTAGTATTGTAGAAGTGATACCTATATTGGCTAACAATAAAAATACATTACAAGCTTTCAGAGCACCAAGGCCCCTTCGTCAGGCAAAATACGAATGTTGATATGAAATGTTTTTAGGTTCAGTTAAACCCCATCATTTATTTATACAGTATCACAGTATTAAATTATGTATCCTAACGCAGAGTTGTCAAGTGTCCCAAAATGTTCGGGAGTCTTACAATTTATATCCCCACCCCCCCTGTCTCCCGAAAATTGCTAAAAATCCCCCAGTTACTTATTGTACATGTGCACATGATGTCATAGGGAGCACACGCATCTTCATTTCATGTTGGCAGCAAGGATTTTTGGCAAAGATCCCCAGGAGAATGCCTGGACTGGCAAACTGTGGATTCTGTCCAGGGCCCACCGGGGCTGCCGCCTCAGGGGGGCCCTGCCTCACTGCCCCCAGGCAGTACTCTATGCTTCAACCCCCCCCCCCCCATGCAAACCTTTAACTTCTGTTATTGGGGTAATCAGGGGGAGCACAACAATCACACGCTCACTTGGTTTATTTCCCAGTATCTCGCCAGTCCAGTTCAATTTTGGGATTCTGTAAGATGCCACAGTCACTGTTTGGTGGGGGTCTATTTGGGCCTCTGTGTACTTTATTTCCCCAGATGAGGGTAAAGGTTTTGCTAACCTTTAAGTCATTTAGTAACCTGGGCATAACTTAGTCAGCTAGATAGGGTCCTCCGTTACAGAACGGAAGCTGTTTCCTTTTTCCTATGTGAAAGTATTCTGCTCTCAGTTTAGTAACTGGCCAGTAGTATTATATTTTTTTTCCCAGAGGGGAGGGGGAGTAGTTCCCCAGAGGTTATAAAAAGTTATGCCCACATGTGCTCAGTCTCTTTGGACTGCACACTTGCTAGAGAAAGTACAGTGGTTCTGCATAGAGCCTGGAACAAAGGAAGGTTCTAGAATAGGTGAAGTGTCAGGTAAGAACTGTAATAGGTCACTGTAGGAGTGACAGATAGGTTCAGGAAAGTTAGTGAGCAGCTAAGGCTCCAACAAGGAAATTAGTGAAGGTTTAGCACCCTGCAGTGTCAAGTCCACCAGATTAGGGACTCTAGTGGTCAGGCTCAGGGATAGACAGATCCTTAGAGCGTGAGACCAGCTGTGAGATTCACCTTCAATGGAGATTGTGCACCAAAGGCAGGCAAGGCCACTCAATTCAGAAAGATGATTAACAAAGGATCAGACAGAATCAGTGAATAAAATAGTTGTATAAATGACCTGCTGCCACTACTTGTTCATGGAGTGTACCATCTGAGCATGCACCTTGAATATGTGATTGACCATTGAGAAGTTTATCATCAGTTCAATAAATCATTAGACTGTTTTAAAGAACCTCTGGCACCCAAAGTTATTTGATCAAGATTGAATACTACGTGCATATACCAGAGTGGTAATCCCTTCCTCCATACCATAAGTGGGGGACCCACCTGAACATAAAGAGTCTAATTATATTGTGCCTACTGGGAGTTGGACCCCTTGCCCGGGTTCTGGAACCAGTGTATAGTAACCCAATGAAGGTTAAGGCAGACCCTGCCCCCTGCACCTGTTATAACGTTATGGAAGAAGTAGCTACAAATGGATGTTTCTTGACCTGTTTATCCTGTGGTGCAGTTGAAACTGCATTCTGTAAGCAACACATTTTTTTTTATAGTCTACTCTGGGTGAAATTGTGGAAAATGTGGGTTTGCTGTGTAAACGGGGGGAGGTTATACTGCACCTTAATCCCATGGTATTGTATTGTCAGGTGGCTCGGTGTTTGCCTCCCTCCAGCTTGTACTTTATCATACTAAGTGAGACAGTGTTTGCAACCCAGAATGGGAAACTGTGCCCTTGCCATACGTTTCCAGCTAATGAAGTGTCGCTGCGCTGTGTTTAATGGATAACAAGGACCATCGTTAATACCTTTTAACTACGGCAATATGTTCTCTAATGAAGAGTCTCGTTTATCTGATCGGACGTTTTTCTTCAGACTTCCATGTGCATTGTGTTGGCTGCATTTCACAGCAAAGCTATAAAGGGGAACTATACCGAAAATTAAAATTAATACCACTCTGCACCTCTCATCATGGGTTTATATATTGTTGTGGGACATGAACTTTGATTTATTTTCTACTTTTATCTAATGTATACACAGGGATGGTGTCCCTTGAACCAGTTATCCAGAAAGCTCTGAATTATGGGAAGGCCATCTCCCACAGAATCCATTACAATCAAATAATTATACTAAATCTTATAATAAAACAGTATATTGTACTTGATGGTAACTAAGCTCCATGAATCTATATTGGTGACAAAATAATATATTGGGTTTATTTAATGTTTAAATGATTTTTAGCAGAGTTAAGATATGGTGTTCCAAATTACAGAAAGGCCTCTTATCCAGAAAAGCCAAGGTCCTAAGCATTCCAGATAATATAGCCTATTCCTGTATTAAGAAGTAAATGTATACTTTTTCATTTAGTCTGTTGTAACCTGTGTAAGAAGTCACTTTCAGTCTTGCCTAATCTTCCATTGTTGCTTTTAAATGTGGTCTGTACTAGTATATGTTTGCACACCTTGCATCTGTTACTTCCACATCTGTAACTCCCATTTTTCTTTAGCCAACCTGACCCTTCTTTTTTTGGTTGTTTTTTAGGACAATATAAGATGGGTGAAACATCACTGGATATTGTCCTTCCTCGTCTATATACAAACTTTATGTTATCAAACATCCTTTTGTCTAGTCATCAAGTCTATTTTCGACTATTTTCCTAATCTTAGTGGCCTGGTTACTGTATTGTGTAATAAACAGTGTTTGCTCCATGTTTTGTGATTTTTTTCTCCAATTTTTTCTTTTACCTTTTTTAGACTGTGAGTTTACAAATTCTTGTCTAGAAGTTGAAACTGCTCTTTCATAGGCCATCTTAATGGATTTCGTATCATATTTCCTTTCTATCAGTTTGTCCCAAAGTTTCATTGCTCGGCTCTGGAAGTCATCCCAAGTGGTACAAATCCATCTGAGTCGTAAAAACTGACCAACTGGGATGCCTCCCAGAACCGAGCGTGGATGGCAACTGTCTGCTCGCAGTAACGTATTTCTGGAAGTTGGCTTTACATATAAATCACATTTCACACCACAGTTTGTTATTCCTTCTAGTGTGATGTCCACAAAATTGATAGTATTCTTATGCAACGTATGTGTAAATTCCAAATTCCAATCATTAATATTGCAATATTTCACAAAATGTACAGCCTCCAATTCAGTACCTTTCCATATTAGGATTAAATCATCTATATAGCGATTAAATGATACTATGCTCTGTCTGTAGGGGTGTCAGCGGGGGCCTGCGGCACCCACAGGGGGGTATATTAAGGATGAAGGAGGAAGTCCTTTTCCAGTGAGTCCAGGCAAAGTACAATTCAAGGGAAATCCAATAGAGAGGTCAAGTCCAGGCAAGGGTTCAAGATGGCAGGCAGCAAGGTTCAAGGTCAGGAAATAAGCAGATGATCAATAACAGGCAAGCAGGGAGACCCAGGAACACAATATAATATTGAGCTATACTCGGGCATCGAACCCGGGTCTCCGGCGTCCTTTTATGTTTGAATTTGGCGCCACATCGCGTGACGTCACCGCTCCGGCGCCGGCACTCCACGTGTAGTCCTGGGCGCCACCATCTTGGATCCGCCGCCGCGCCGGGAGGAAGGTAGGGAGCGCCGAGCGCTCATCGTGACAGTACCCCCTCCCCCACGGGGGGGCCACCGGACCACCAGGATGAGGCTTCTGGGGAAACCGGCTATGAAAGACGTTCACAAGGCGGGGAGCATGCACATCCGAGTCCTTCTCCCAGGAGCATTCCTCAGGACCAAAGCCCTTCCATTGGATGAGGTACTGGAGAGATCCCCTGGAGAGTCTAGAATCCAGAATCTTCTCGACTTTGTACTCTTGCTGGCCGTCCACGAGGATGGCAGAAGGAGGGGACTGACCAGAGGAGAAGTGATTGGACAATACAGGTTTCAACAAGGAAACATGGAACACGCTGGGAATCCGCATCTCAGGAGGTAGTTGCAGACGGACAGCCACAGGATTGATCACCTCAGAGATGGAGAAGGGACCCACGAATTTAGGACCCAGCTTAGGAGATGGAACCTTCAGGCGAATATTCCTACCTTGTATGGAGGGGAAGGCTTTCTCCTACGATCAGCAAAGGTCTTGTGCACCAGGGAGCTCTTCTCCAAATTAGACTTAGTGGCAGTCCAGATGGCAGACATGTGAGCTGCATGATCCTCAGCAGCGGGAACATCAGAGAGAAGAAAGTCCTGAGGAAAGGCTAGAGGATGCTGACCGTATACAGACAGGAAAGGAGATCTTCCAGTAGAAGAGTGATTGGCATTGTTGTGAGCGAATTCCGCCCACGGGAGTAGATCTGACCAGTCGTCTTGGCAGAGGGAAACATGGTTTCTCAGAAATTGTTCAAGAGCTTGATTCACTCGCTCCGCTGCCCCATTAGTCTGAGGGTGATAGGCAGAGGAGAACTGAAGAGAAACCCCCAGAGACTTACAAAGGGAACGCCAAAATCTGGAGACAAACTGGGAACCCCTATCGGAGACAATTTCCACAGGGAAGCCATGTAGACGGAATATATGCTGTATGAAGAGAAGAGACAGTTCCACAGCAGAGGGGAGTTTCTTTAAGGGAATGAAGTGTGCCATCTTGCTGAAGCGGTCTATTACCACCCAAATGACAGTGTTCCCACAAGAGGGCGGCAACTCCACAATGAAGTCCATACCCAAATGTGTCCATGGACGAGAGGGTACTGGTAGTGGTTGTAGAAGACCGCAGGGTCAAGAGTGGCTGGCCTTAGTGGTGGCACAAACAGTACAAGCTGCGACAAAGTCTCTGACATCCTTGCGGATGGTCGGCCACCAAACTAGGCGCTGAAGGAGCTCAAGAGTCTTTTCTGAACCAGGGTGGCCGGCTTGTTTGGAGCTATGAGTCTGCTGGAGGATGGGAAGGCGTAACTCAGGGGACACAAACGCCATTCCAATGGGGGTATCTGGAGGAGCGGCAGACTGGCAAGACATGATTTGTTCAGCGAATTGGGGTACTACAGCAGCGATGATCCTGGATGGAGGGATGATAGGATCTTGCTCTATAGGAAGGCGGTCCTCTGGGGAGAAACTTCGAGACAGGGCGTCTGCCTTCCAGTTCTTGGTCCCAGGACGATACGTCAGGACAAAATTGAAACCAGAGAAGAAGAGAGACCATCTCGCCTGACGGGGGTTTAGTCTCTTGAGGGATTGTATAAACTCTAAGTTCTTATGGTCATGTAAATCGTGACCGGATGAGGTGCACCCTCCAAGAGATGACGCCATTCCACGAGGGCGAGTTTGATAGCCAGAAGCTCACGATTCCCAATGTCGTAATTCTGCTCGGTGGAGGAAAACTTCTTGGAGAAGTATGCACACGGATGGAGCTTACCATCTGCAGAATGTCTCTGGGAAAGGATAGCACCTGCCCTGACATCAGAAGCGTCAACTTCAATGAAGAAGGGTAGGTGAGGCTCAGGGTGCCGAAGAACCGAGGCAGAAAAGAAGGCATCCTTCAGGGACTGAAAGGCTTCAAGGGCCACAGGAGGCCAACAATTGGGCTTCCCTCCTTTGCGGATGAGGGAGAGGATAGGAGCAATGCGGGAAGAAAAGCCTTTAATGAATTGGCGGTAATAATTCGCAAAGCCTATGAACCTCTGGATCGCCTTGGTACTCTGGGGGAGTGGCCATTTCTGGATAGCCGATACCTTGGCAGGATCCATCTCGAAGCCCTCAGACGAAATGATGTAGCCAAGGAAGGAGATCTTAGGAACTTCAAAGGTACACTTCTCCAGCTTGGCGAAAAGGGAATTCTCCCTAAGACGAGAAAGAGCCTGTTTGACTTGGGAGCGATGGGTTTCCAAATCTTGAGAGAAGATGAGGATGTCATCCAGATACACAACAACCGACTTCCCCAGGAGGTCCCGAAAGACATCATTAACGAACTCCTGAAAGACGGCAGGGGCGTTGCAGAGGCCGAAGGGCATCACGAGGTACTCGTCATGCCCATCACGAGTATTGAAAGCTGTCTTCCACTCATCGCCCTCTCGGATCCTGATGAGGTTGTAAGCCCCGCGGAGATCCAACTTGGAGAAAACCTTGGCCCCTTTAAGCTGGTCGAAAAGTTCAGAAATAAGGGGTAAGGGGTATCTGTTCTTGACAGTTATGTCCTTGGCAATGTAGACTCCAACGGGAGATTTGACTGGAGGACCAGTCAATGGAAGGGTTATGTAGTCGTAACCATGGTAAACCCAACACGACAGGAGTGGAGGGACAAGGAATGATCAGGAAGGACATCTTCTCCCGATGTAGTACTCCAGTCTGGACAGATAATTCACCAGTAGACAGAGTGATGGTGTCAGTGGAGAGGGGTCTGCCATCAATGGCGAAAACTCGTATGGGAGGAGACACGGAGGATAGAGGAACACCAATCTTTTTAGCAAAAGCCAAGTCCATAAAGTTTCCTGCAGCTCCGGAGTCAAGGAAGGCCGAAACAGGAATTGACTTGGAGGTTAGCAGGATCTGCAAAGGAACACGAAACTGATGTGAGTTTTCAGAGGACTTGGAACAAACACCACTGATAAAAGAAATTCCAGTCTTACTCTGAGTAGGAACATTCTTCAACTTTACAGGACAGGAGACAGCTAAGTGGGATTGCCCACCACAGTAGAGACAAAGTCCAGCCGTACGTCTCCGGAGTTTCTCCTGTTCAGAGAGACGAGCTCTTCCGACTTGCATAGGTTCCTCCGGAGGAATAACAGAAGGCTGCTGGGGGGTAAGAGGTAATAGAGGTCTTTGAAAGCAAGGAGCCAACATGGGTTGAAATTTCTTGACTCGGTCCCTATCAGCTTGATGTTCTCTCTGATGAGTGTCCACCTTGACAGACAAAGCAATGAGGTCTTCAACCTGTGTGGGTAATTCACGGGAGACCAGGTCATCTTTGAGGCGGATAGAGAGACCATTGTAGAAGGCAGCATGATAGGTATCATTGTTTCAACAAGTCTCTGTAGCTAGAGTACGGAATTCTATGGCATATTCTGCTACACTGCGATTTCCTTGGCGGATCTGGAACAGACGAGAAGCAGCGGTCGCCACCCGACCGGGAGCATCGAACTGTCAGGGCCCGAAGGCTCCGTTGTAGTGAGGACCAAGGAGGAGACACAACACCAAGTTCGCAGTACAAAAGGGTTTATCAGAAGAATAGTCGTAATCAGGCAAATGGTCAATACAGGCGGCAAGAATCAGAATCGATGAAACAGGCAAGAAGTCAGTACACGGTAAACAAGAAGAATCAAGAAATCACACCCAGGAACTATACGAAATAGACCTATAATTGGGCAAGGACAGAAAGGGAACATGGGAATAAATAGTCCAAGGTTGGCGCCAAAACTTGACGCCGTGACGTCATGACGCTGACGCCGGCGTCCTCACGTTGACGTCCTGACGCCGACGCACGTTTTGACGCCGGCGTCCATTCCGTCGCCGGCGACCAATCCTGGGGCGACACGTTTCCGTCGCAGGCATATCACAACCAGGAAGAGCCGCATGGTGGAGCAGGAAGTCGCCATCTTGGACGTTTCGTGAGGTGAGTTCTTTATTTTCCATTACACGAACACAGTCCAGAATTCTTGAAGAAAGGCTTTGGAATCGTCAATTAAAGGAGACTCCTTCTCCCAGTGCGGAGATGCCCATTCGAGCACTTTCCCTGCCAGACGAGTGATCACGAAACCAACCTTTGCTCGCTCAGAGTTAAATTCTGCAGGTTGCAGGGCGAACCGAATCTGGCACTGATTCACAAAACCACGACAGGCTTGAGGGTCGCCACTGTAGAGAGGCGGTGCAGGAATATGTGGACCAGAAGTGGAGGACTGTGTAGCCATGTCGGCAGCAACTAGCGTGGGCGTTGTCGGCGTTGGAGTAGTCGGCGTCACCATGGATAACTTTTCCAAAATCGCCTCCAGCGTGCGTCCGACATAATTTTGCCGAGCTTCGTACGCCTCCATGCGAGAATGCAGACCTCGAAAGGCCCTGCCGAAATCTGGCTGAGCTTCCTCAGTGGGATCCATGGCCCGAGTATAATGTCAGCGGGGGCCTGCGGCACCTACAGGGGGGTGTAGTAAGGATCAAGGAGGAAGTCCTTTTCCAGTGAGTCCAGGCAAAGTACAATTCAAGGGAAATCCAATAGAGAGGTCAAGTCCAGGCAAGGGTTCAAGATGGCAGGCAGCAAGGTTCAAGGTCAGGAAACAGGCAGATGATCAATAACAGGTATAACAGGCAAGCAGGGAGACCCAGGAACACAATATAATATTGAGCTATACTTGGGCATCGAACCCGGGTCTCCGGCGTCCTTATATGTTTGAGTTTGGCGCCACAGCGCGTGATGTCACTGCGCTGGCGCTCCGGCGCCCTTGCGCCCATGTGTAGTCCTGGGCGCCGCCATCTTGGATCCGCCACCGCGCCGGGAGGAAGGTAGGGAGCGCCGAGCGCTCATCGTGACAAGGGGTTGTCACCTCCATAGACGCGGAACCGCTCCCACCAACCCATTACTAGGTTGGCATAGGTTGGTGCAAACTTTGCTCCCATTGCCGTGCCACGTCTCTGGAGGTAGAAAACCACCTCAAACATAAAGTAATTGTGTGTTAGAAGATATTCAATGCTGAATAAGATAAAATCCTGTGTGGTCTCATCATATATATGGGAATATTGCAGCCAAAATTGTATTGCCTTTAAACTTGTAGTATGCTCAATGCTTGTATATAACGAGACGACATCCAACATCATCCAACTGAAATTATCATCCCATACTATGTTTTATACAATTTGCAAGTAATTTCCTGTATCTCTCAAAAAAGAGGGTAACATTTTAACAATAGGCTGTAGTAAGGTATCAATAACTGAGGACAATTTTTCATTTAGACTGTCTATCCCAGAAATGATAGGTCTCCCTTTAATTCTCTAGTCCTTTGTGGACTTTGGGTAGTATGTGAAAAATCGGGATCTTAGGAGTGCCAATTATTATATCTTCAAGCTGATCCTTAGTGAAGATCCCAACCAATACCCCAAAATGAAAAATTTGTTCAAGTATTAGTCTGAAATCTCCTGTTGGACCACCATGTAAAGGTTCATATGTTTCACAATCATCTAATTATCTAGAGCACTCATTAAAATATTCAAGTCTATTCATCACAACTACTGAGCCCCCTTTATCAGAGTCTTTAATTTTGATATCCATGTTTTCTTTTAACTCTTTTAAAGCCATCCGTTTCTCTTTATTCAAATTACTATTACTACAGTTCATATTGGGTTTTTGTTTGACTTTCTTTGCTAGAGTTTCCAGGTCTTGTTCTACCAATTTCTGAAAAAGTTCTGCATATTTTCCTCTATATTGGATCGGGTAAAAGGACAAGGTACTTTTCAAATTTACACCTGCAGGGGTAATAGTGGGACAAATGGTCCAATCAGACTGTGTGTCTACTGTGTCACAAACTTTGTGAAAACTTCGTTATATAGGAATACGCTTCCCCACTGCTACTAAGATTGCTGCTTGGCAGTACACTGCTCCTAAAATCTTGCTGCCCTAGGCCAGGGCCTTTGTGGCCTCACCACAAATCTGCGCCTGTTGAAATGAATCTCTTGCAGGGGCGCTTCTCTAATGAGGCGAGTTGAGGCACTCGCCTCAGCCGACAGCGCCCCCTGGTTGCCAGGGGCGGCAAAAATGCCGCTCCTGGTAACTAAGAGCCGAATTTACGGTTTTCAACCCCCTGACCCCCGTCCGGCGCTGAAGGTGATTCCCGTGGGGAGGCGGGGGGCAAATTAGGCAGGATTGCCCCTGATCTCTTGATAATGCTGTTTTAAAGGAGAAAGAACAAAGTTAGGCAGATTTTACCTAGAGAAGGAGGTTGAATTTGATGGGTTGACGTTTATCCCTCGTCTACTGTTAGTAAAGTGTCAGCTGTGGCTCTCCATCTGTCATTAATCTAAAACTCTCAGTATCGCAGATAATGTCTAGTATAAGTAATTCTAGAACAGCTGGACTGGCTGAGTAATCATTGAAGACATTTCACTACTCATATGAGCAGCGATTGGATTAGTGGAAGAGTTTATGTGCCAAGGACTTGCCATAATGCAGTATCCCACCAGAAAATCTTAGACTGTGTGTCCACTTTCCAAACTATTATTCCTTCTCTCCTATATAGAATTTAAGTCCCAAGATAATAAAATATTGACAATTTTATTTTTGGCTGCCTCCAGAAAGGCTTTATTTAACTGTTGGCTACAAAATGAGTCTCCCTCAATTACAGACACAATGGCTTATATGAACCAGCTTGGTTGGCAGGAAGCTTTATTAGTAAAAACTAAAGGAAATAATTCCAAAGAATCATTTAGACTTATATGGTCTCCTTACTTTGAGTTCTGTAACTCCAATACTAGAAGTCAAATATCTCAGTTTCTTCAACTGTAAAATGTTCATAGGGGGGGTTATCTGACATTCCCAAGACAATGGGCTTTTTCTTTCTTCTTTTTCTATTAAGAATGTCTATGCGTCCACTGGCTTAGTTAGTGATAGTTAGTTCTTGTTAGTTTCTATTTTATTTTACATATTACTTCATTGTAAATTATACATTCTGTTTAATGTCATTGTATTAATCTTCTTATTCTGCATACTATTTGTTATATTGATTTTTATGGTTTATTGTGAAAACCAAATAAAATATTTCAAATCTATTCCTTCTCTCCTCACTCAACCTCTTTATTCTCCTAGTCTTTTATCTCAACTTACTATACTCTATTCTTCCAATATTGAGCCCCTTAAAGAAGGACCATGAATTAGGCCAAATGGTTAGAAGGAGGAGGGGCCACTGACACCTGGGACACCGGGAGTTTTCCTGGTATCCCAGTGGGCCAGTCCGATACTGGAGTAGTGAAACGTCTTTAAAAATTACCCAGTAAGTCCAGTTGCTGTTGAATTACTTATACTAGATATACCATGAACTGCATGAATGAAAATCATGTAAACATTAAATAAACATAATAGGCTGGTTTTGCTTCCAATAAGGAATACCCCAAGTCCCGAGCATTCTGTATAACAGGTCCCATACCTGTGGGGGCATCAGTTTGCATTGGGGGCAAGATACATGGGACTTTGCATCTGGTGCATCTTGCACTTCATTGTAAATAAACACTATAATCTGAGGTGGGCTATATTTTCCCAAAAATAGGGAGCCCCCCCAAAAGATATAATGGATATAACACGTTGATCAGCTTGAAGGGGGCTATTTTCCCTCTGAGTAACGTTCCTATGCCCCCTGTACAGCAGGATACTAGGAAGTTGCACCTGCAGAATAATTAATCGACAGGCAGTTCTGGGTGTGGGAATTGAGCTCAGAACCCAGAGGAACCAGGGAACAGTTCTAGGGATTGAGATGCTGAGACGGTCACCCTTTGTTTGTGCTGGAATCATTTATATTTATTAATACATCTGCCAGAATAGGAAGCCAGCAAAAGATATATTGGATGTAACAGGTTGAACAGCTTGAGGTGGGCTATTTTCCCACTTGCTAACTTTCCTATTCCCCGGCCTAGGGGTTAACCTTCAGCAGAGTTGCACCTGCAGATTAATTAGTCGGCTGGAAGTTCTGAGTGTGGGAATTGGGCTAAGAACCCAGAGGAACCAGGGAACAGTTTTGTGGATTGAAACACTGAGAAGGTACAGGGGTGAGTCATTGGGCAGTCATTATAGATGGGAGAATATTAAGGGTTCCTTGTTCAGAGAGTGTATATATTCTGTATTTAGGGGAAATGCCTACAAGTGGAAGGATTTAATAAATTGTTATTCATGGTACCTGTGTGAATAGTGCAGTTGCTCATTGCACCTTACTTACTATATATGGCATGGAAGGCCATTCTCTGCTTTAGGCTTTGTCCCCCCAATTGGTGGCACAATGCTGGTGCATTAACTGGCATGCCTGAGCCAAAAACAGGCCGGTATTACATGCTGAGTACCTGTACCACCCATTGACATGCTGTAGGAACTGTGCCCACCCAGCAATAGTAAGGTATTTCACACAGGATCCGTTATGTGGAGACCTATTATCCAGAAAGCTCATTACAAAAAGGCAATGACCCATAGTCTCAGTTTGCTTGTTTTTATCCAATCTTTTTATTGGTTTTCCAACATATTAAAGTACAATTCTTTTAGTTAAGATGCAGTATGTTTAGAAGAGATTGTCAGCGACAATTCTCTATTGCAGACAAAAGGGCTGTTGCCAAAAAAAAACCAATGGACAATGTATACATTTTCAAGTATATAACAACAATAAACTGTATTGTTGTAATAATAAAACAGTACCTTCTAATTGAAGAGACAGATGAGTAATAAGTAGCAATAACAATAAAAGTGTTGGCTTATTTGTTTGTTTTTTTAAATGGGGTCAGTGACCCTCCATTTGAAAGCTAGATTGAATCAGAAGCAAATAATTCAAAAATGACTAATTGAAAAGTTGCTTAGAACCAGCTATTAGTGATGGGAGAATGTGACCAGTTTTGCCGAAATTTTGTGAAACTGCAAAAAACTCGCCAAATGCATATAGAAGTCTTTGTCTGATGATTTTTTTTGACAGAAATTTTTTTTTCACTCATTGGAATCTCATTTGCGGCGAGCCGTGACAAAACATTTTGCTCATCACTACTCACTATTCTATATAAAGCCAAAAGTTAACTTCAAGGTGAACCACCCCTTTAACTTTTGACATTGGATAGCTGCAGTACCAGGCTTTGACCACTGGATGGCGTGTCTGCTCCATCAAGCAGCCTTTATCTGATTTGCCTGTCCTGTGAGTATAGTGAGCAGGATCAGCCCTCAGACTGGAAGTACAAAGCCTCAATCCTGGTGTATGTTAGGAAGGAGCCTCAGAGTCTACATTTCCCTTACACAAATTTGTCCAAATTTAATTTGTCCTTTAAATTCCTAGAATTTCTGATTGTGTGCAGGAACAATCCGTTACTAATCTTTTCCCAATTTCTTACCGAGTATCACTGCACAGTCATTTGTCCTTCTCTGTCAATGAGGCCGATGCCTGTTATATTTGCACTATTTGCTACTGATATCTATTTCTGTTCTGCTGAATTCCTCATCAGCGCTTCATGTTATTTTTAGCTGTGTTTTCTACCAGCTAAAAATTATTTAAATTCTTTTCTCGAGTGTTTAAGGTTTCTATGGTAACCGACTACAACGCTCTGGGAGTTAAAGGGGGAAAAAATCCATTTACAGCGAACAAACACATAAAGGGAAAGAATTGTTCAATTTCCCACTTATTGTGAGTTGTGTTTAGGCGGTGCAGCTTTCTGCTGTAAGCTTTGACAGTCTGTTTCCAGTTATTGTATGTTTGTGCGCTCTAATCTTCTACAGGCTCCATCTCTCTACCTTGTCTCCTATCCCACAGTCCCTTCCCAGAGACTATTATCCCACTGCTACTATAAGCACCATCTCTCCATACTATACCTGCTATGCCACAGCCCCTTCCCAGAGACTATTATCTCACTGCTACTATAGGCACCATCTCTCCCTACTATACCTGCTATCACACAGTCACACTCCCTTCCCAGTGACTATTATCCCCTTTGCTACTATAGGCACAATCTCTCCCTACTATACCTGCTATCCCACAGCCACAGTCCCTTGCCAGAGACTATTATCCCCATTGCTACTATAGGCACCATCGCTCCCTACTATACCTGCTATCCCACAGCCACAGTCCCTTGCCAGAGACTATTATCCCCATTGCTACTATAGGCACCATCTCTCCCTACTATACCTGTTATTCCACAGTCAAACTACCTTCCCAAAGACTTACCACACTGCTACTATAGGCACAATCTCTCCCTACTATACCTTCTATCCCACAGCCGCAGTCCCTTTCCAGAGTCTATTATCCCACTGTTACTATAGGCACCATCTCTCCCTACTATACCTGCTATCCCACAGTCCCTTCCCAGCGACTATTATCCCACTGTTACTATAGGCACCATCTCTACCTACTATACCAGCTATCCCACAGCCCCTTCCCAGGGACTATTATCCCTACTGCTACTATAGGCACCATCTCTCCCTACTATACCTGCTAACCAACAACCACAGTCCCTTCCCAGTGTCTATTATCCCACTGCTACTATAAGCACCATCTCTCCCTACAATACCTGCTATCCCACAGCCCCTTCCCAGAGACTATTATCTCACTGCTAATATAGGCACCATCTCTCCCTACTATACCCGCTATCCCACAGTCAGACTACCTTCCCAAAGACTATTACCACACTGCTACTATAGGCACAATCTCTCCCTACTATACATTCTATCCTACAGCCGCAGTCCCTTTTCAGAGTCTATTATCCCATTTCTACTATATAATTCTCACGCCGTTTCCCCCAGTGATGGCGCGAAAAGAGGTTAAAACATACGTTTTAATTTATATTAAAACAAAGGGTTAAAAAACCATACTTTAAAGGACAGTTAAAAACACATTCCCTACAAAAAACAAATTGTTGCTTATTTGTTGTGCCCCCATATATTCCTGACACCTAGCTTGCAACCCCCTAGGGAACTGAGTAGCAGTACCTCCCTGGGACAACAGCTGTAACTCAGTCTGTTTGTTTAATCCTGCAGTCTAGTTCTCAGGCTCTTTTTACAAAGGGGTAAGCACAGAAAGGTATTGGATTCCATGTAGCCCACACAACACGTGAAAGGCATGATTGTTTTTTGTACATTAGCCACAGCTGTTTTACAGAGTGGTAAAGGCTTTTGAGGGAATGGACCAGTAGAGGGATTAGACAAGATTAAGTGAATAAATGGGTGTCCATATCTGACCTCAGCAAAGGAAAAAATAAGAGTCTCCAAACCCACTAGATACTGAGGAGCCCAGTGATACAGTGAGGCAGAATTCAAATTTATATTTCTAAAACAAATTTTATTCACTGTGGCTTTAAGGACATTGATCCCATTGATATATGGTTACAACACTGCCTATATCATTCATAATAAAGTTCCTGTTGATATTGTTGTTTATGAACAAATAGCTCAGTTAAGGGAAGCAATATAGCGGCTGCAATTGTGTTGTACAACAGCAACCCAGTGGAGGTTAGAAGTATAGAAGGTCCAGCGAAGGTGTCTTGGCGGCAAATAGTCTTCTTAGTACTGCTAATAAACAGAGATCCATTCCACCTCAATAAACCAGAGTTAGATGGGCTCAGATGATTTGTTCTTTATATGTAGGAAAGAGACACAAGCACAAGGAAGACAGTCACACATTTTCCCTCCTATTAGAAGGGTAACAGTTTATTGAGATTCTCAACCCAGAAGCAAAGAGAAGATGAGATACAATAACAATGCAGTTAGAGTTAAAGAAAGGGAAACGTAGAGCCAACAACAAGGTAAATCAGCCTGAGGTCGCTGTCCCCACTATTTAATTAGCTGGAGGAAGGTACCACTACATGTTGGGGCAGGGCATCCAGGGGCAGCCAATTATAGGAATCCTGGTCCTAGTTATTATGTCTGTACAAGTTTTATACCTCAGCCACATGTTCTTGAACTGGTAGAGTTTTTAGATTCAAGAGTGCTTTTCAAGTCCACATTGAAAGGCTACAAACACCAACAAAAGAATGCTAGTTCTGAATTGTTTTTTCTCTCCTGCTCTTATTGCTTTGTGTTTATCAGCTCTGTTTCAGTTAGCCATTTTGTTGGCCATGTTGTCAAAGTCCTGCCCATTCTGTTGGGTTGAGTGGAATCCTAGCTTTGTGAGCTTTCCCAAAAAGTAGTGGTGTAACTAGATGTTATTGGGCCCCACAGCAAATTAATATTAGGGCCCACAACATATCCAGAGGTTGCTCTATTTTACCAATATATGTTGAAATTGCCCATTATTTGGGCCTCGCGGGTCCCCATATACCCCCTGGTTCCCCCTAGATGCTTCCTCTCTAGTTCAGCCCCTGCCAAAAAGCCTTGTAAAGATAAATTGCAAGTGAATATGATATGTCCACATATTCCAGGCATTTTCAATTGCTTGTGCTTCTTGCCCTCATGTATAACATAATATAGAAGGAACTTCTTATCAATGTTTTTTAAACATGAAATACAGTAAAGTACATGTAATTTTCCTTACTTTAATGACAAGGACAGGTAAAGTCACTGGGCAGTGTCTGTTTGGTGCAGAAAAACACTAATAGGATATGTAACCTCATCTGTTGTCACTTAATTCCACAATGAAATGATCTCCTCCTTCTGGTGCTGCACTTAACACCATGCAACAAGTTTTTGATTACCTTTTGTCTCAAAGCAGTGTGCAGGCATGTTTGGAAAGTTTTGCATTTGGAGGAGGGCTGCAGCAGTGGCACCTTTAAGGCATGACGCATGGGTTAAATTAATAGCTTGATCGGTGTGGGGGGGATACAACACTTAAAGTCACCCCTCTATTCATTTTGACTGGAGTTGGAGTTGCCTAAAAAAGAGCTTGGAGTACTTTCATGACAATTATCATTGTGAATTATGCATTTCACTTTATCCCTCACCCATCAAGCTACAAAATGCACTAAATCAAAAGCTTTGCCCTTTATTCCATTCATAAGATCCTGTTAATCAGTAGAACAAGACATAAACGATGGTCACCCTCATCTGTTTTTAAATACAACTTCCACTATCCAGCAAAAACATAAGGTTGTGGCACTCTATAGGCTGCCCATCTCTACTGTAAGTGTGCAATCTTCCTGATGGTCACATTTCCATTCCATTAACATGATAGCTGTACCGAATCTCCTTCATAATTTAAGCTTTTATTGCAAATTAATTGCTTTAATATCCTTCCAAATGGTCTCATTCCATTCTAATTAAATCCACTTTTATATCTTTATTGTGCTATTTAATCCATGGCATGCTCCCTCAGGTCGGGAACACAAAGCTGGTAGCTAGGGATGTTGTGTATAACTTCTTCCTCTTTAAGTGCTGTTAGAGTGCATTATGGTGTAGCTACAGTACAAAGGTGTGACTTCATTTAGTAGTGGTGTCATGCTCCAGCTGTCATGAACTACAAACTTCAGTGTGCAAGGCAACTTGCTGTGCATTACTGCACTCCACTTTCCAGAAAGAGATTTTGCACCCCTCCATTAGCTTGGGCGTCAAACCTGAAATTTATCTGCTGATTTATCACTACCACTCCCAGAGTCCAAAGCAATCTGGATATTGCTTGAAGTAGCAGTTAACAGCAGCACCAACAATGGGTCCCCTGTAGCTGTACCATATATGACTGCACTGAATGCAGGTGACAAGGGGATAACTTATTTGTAGTAAAGAAAGGGAAACGTTACTTTATGGAGAATCAGCTATTCAAATTCTTAGCAGGCACTATACTAGCTGTAAAAATCATAATGGAAGTCAGAAATGGACATTTCTTGCTCTCTTCGGTTTGGATGCTCATTCTGCCCTCATCAAGGTTCTCCCTGAAGCCCTGTCTAGATATAAGGAGACATAGTAAGTCACCATCTAAAATGCCCATGTTCAATGCTAACGCCACAGGTTAATAATCTGCGCAAGGAGTTGTTTGTAAGACTTGCTCTTTAAAAACTTGGTTTGGCTTTTGCAAACTTGTTTTCATGACCTTTGCAAAGGACATTTTGTTCTCTTATGGCTTTAAAGTTTATTGATTCACTGAACCAAATAGAAACTTTTTTTTGTCTTTTAATAAAAAAAAATCCTTGAAAGCTTTTAAATAACATCTCCCATGTTCTTTAAGGACAAGTTGTCCTATTCTAAAGCAGTACACAGAAAGAAATTTGCAAGGTAGGAAAATGTAGTTGTTCATCCCACATAGCTATATAAGATTCTATGGAAATCAATAATTTGAAAGGATCAGAGACCAACAGGCTTTAAAATGTAAAAGAGAAAAAATAAGAGGAGTGAAGGGTCAGTGCACTGTACGTTTCACTTGCATCGCCCTCTCCATTTATCACACATTCCAGGACAAACAATAGAGTGGCAACTCAACAAGAATTAGAATCAAACAGAGGTCACAATCACAGTGGAAATAACAACAGACAATTGTTTTCTAAGACATGAGCCTGCACGGGGTGGGCAGGGTTAATAAGGAAGGCAAGTCTTGTATCCAGATACCACAGCCACCTCTGACTTTGTGCTATAGTCCTTTATTAAAAATCAAAGAACTGTTCTCACAGTCGTCTTATGTGCTCTTATCCATGGGGTGACAGTTATTCATCTGTAAGATACATACATTGTTATGACCATATTTCTTCAAACAGGCAAAGGATGACATATAGCAAGTTGGAGATGTCACAATTGTTTTCATTAAGAAGAGTGGCATGAATTCTCTTGTTGTGTATCATATGGAGGCATTCTAGAGGAGCATCAGCCCAAGCTGGGAATCCATGTAAGCCTGGGTCCCATTTAAGAAAGAGTCTTGTCTAGGAATGGACCATGTTGTCTACTTAACCCATATAACATACATATGCCATCAAGTGGTTTGGAAGGTATAGGCTTAAGATTTAAAGAAGCTGAAAAAGTCTTTTACAAGTCAAAAAATGTACAAAAGCTGGTATGAGCGTTCACCCTGTGTTAACTTTTCTGAGGTCTCCTTCAAAAACAGAATGCAAGAGGAAGAAGTTTCTAGAGAGTGTATGGAACTGTAAGTGGAGTGTAAGAAACATGAAAAGGTTAACATGAAGGGACAGTGGCAATGAATCATAAAGAACCTTTTATTTGGCAAAGAGGACTGTAATCATACATTCTGCCATGTAGCTCACACTGTGGTAACAGAGAGAAGAGGGTTATAGACCCTCTTGCCATCTGCTGATCGAGTCCCATGAGCCAACATCTCTTGGATGGTGATCCAGTTGTCCAGTATCTTCTTGTTGCGCTTCTTCATGGTCTTACGGTGGCTCAGAGCAATAATGCTCATCTCCCCTTTGCCTTCTAAGCCTTGTTGTTGTTGCTGTTCTCGCAGGCAGTCCAGTCGGCTCTGCATCATGAATTCCCGTCGTTTCCTTTGCTCCCGTGCTCTCATTAAATGTCTTTTTCTATCCTCTTTGCTCCAGTAGCGGCCCATCTTCATCTCACTTACAGCATCATCATCAGTGGTCATCCCACTACGCTCTTCTTTGATCTTCATTGCTCGGGCTTTCAGCAAGCGGTCTCTCACAGGGCGCTTGGTAACATAACGTGTACCATCGCTCCTGATTTTTACTTTCCATTCCATGCGTGGCTCTGCTTGGGACTGTGTGCCCTGTGAAGCCCCTATACTTTTACCACAGGTGGGGTCAGCATCCAACTCATCCAGGCTCCTTGGTTGTGCCAACTGCAAGCAACTACGGTAACGGTCCCCTCCTTGGGAACGCTGGCGCCTGCTGAGATATGGACTGCTTTCTCTGCTGCCTTTATCCAGCTCAGTCACAGGTTTTGTACCCCTCCGTAATCTTTCCTCTGAAGGGTGTCTGCCTTCACGACAAAGTGAACGGAATTTGGAAGGTACATGCTCAGGGCTTCCAGGATAGGGTGGCACATTTTTAGCATGCAGTCTGTTCATGTTGGCATTGGAGCAGTGACCTTCTGTTGGCTGGCAGAATGCACCTGATGCAGTGCTAGGGTCATTAATCCTTCTAATTGGACTCTCCAATGGCAAAGGAGGCTCCATCATGAGAGGTGTGCTTCTGCAGCTCTCCCCAGTGTTATATGCACTGGTGCTGTCCTTGTCTGAGCGCTCAGGCAACTCAGTGATATCTGGCAGTTTTGTGGAGGCTTCACTGTTCGCGGTACCTCCTCCAAAGTCATAAAGACTGTCTTCTTCCTCCATAAGCCAAGCCTTCATGCAACGCTCCCTAAGTTGTTGCATTTTTTGCGCCCTTAAAACATTTCGGAACTTGAACTCCAGGTGGCGTAACTCCTCCTCCAACACAGCCATTTCTCGAAGAACACTCTCATTGCGGTTTACGTCTAGCCCACCTTGGCGGGAAGCATAGAGGAAAGCAGGCCCGTTACCATTCTCTAGGTGGCATGTTATCTCCAAAAGCTCACGGTATCTTTCATACTCTTCGTCGGTCAGCCCAGCTGCTGGTGGAAGAATCTCATTGTAAGGAGCTGAGCCATCTGCTGCCAGCAATGAATCTAGGCTGTGATGGAATTCTCTGCATTGCAGTGGGTGCTGCGAGTCACCCCGAAGGAATCGCAGGCGACGTTGACTTCCTGGAGTGTTGGCATTGCTTGTTTGATCATCTCCCAAGAGGTCATGTTCAGAGCTTTCGTCATTGCGAGTACTCTCATCTGTCCGCCCCACACCACTGTCTAGTTCCTGGCTCCTGCTTAGCCCTGCAGGGTGAGGGAAAGGCCGGGGAGATTTGGGGCTGGCCTGAACATCCTCAATCTCAGCCTAGGAAAAAAAGAAAACATCACATCAGTAAAGGAGTTAATATTCAAGCTTATTATAATGCATGATCAGGGTTGTAAAATCTGGGATGTCCAGAGATGCAAAAACTGTGACTTAAAAATTCTGTGCAATAGAAGAGAAATATTTATAGACTCTAGATATATATTCTTTTTTCCCCACAAATTAAGAATAAAGGTAGACAACTATGGAAAATAAAGTATAGCCAATGTAATTTACAGCAAAAACAAGAAATGATAAAACTTCATAAGATCATAAGATTTAAAGGCTTGTGAGAGTTGGAGCATCTGGTATAATGATGATAGAACAATATGGGGGTTGACTGGACATGAAACCTGCAAATTAGAATTTTGTTTAAAAGGCAATATCTGAAATGATGGCTTCTGAATGAATAATTGGATGCAAGTGATGATACTGGTTGAGGTGGCCCTGGGTAAGCAAGACCAAAACTGCAATAAAGGGGAAAGCCTGTGCCATTTAGTAATATGAAAGGGAATATGGAATGATAAGAAGTGATCTTGCTTGGAAAGGTGTAAATGCAGCTGTTGTTACCTGTTGCTGAGGTGGGGAGTTCAGCCTTTGTGCTTGTAGTTCCTCCTCATTGTCAGAAACTAAATCATCCAGGAAATCCTCTCTATCACTATCTTTCCATCGCCTTCCCATCTAGGAAAAGCCAGGGCAGATCTTGTCACTTGCCTGCCTAATTTTACATCTTGACTTTAATCTGTTCATCCATTCAACCATTCATTAGCCATGGTACTCATGCTGAGTATTAGAAACATCATAGTGTAAAATGCGTTTTAAGGTTTTTTTTAACAGTCCTCTGTAAAGAATATTTTATTACATCTCAAAATGGGGGATACACCATTTCTAGTTAAAAGGCACTGTCATCAAAGGTGTTATATATGCAACCATGTCACCCCTGGCCAGTGCAGTTCTATGTCAAATTGTGTTCAACTGCTTTTTGTAGTCAAACATACCCATTTTCAGGGGATGTGATTGCTGAGTGCTTAAACATCCTACTCCCTGAGTTCTACCATTTTCTCACCTCGGTCTCTGGACGAGCAACCAACAAAGAAATATTTGTGCTTTCCTCTTGCGTTAGAATGGCCACCGCTTCCTCTTTGTTTTGTACATCCATTCCGTTAATCTAAAAGCAAAGAAACTCTTAGTTTATGATCACTAATAGATAGAATCACTGGGCACAAGATTAGTTCTGTATATTTGCTTTGGTCAATCTGGTAATACTCAGAGGAGTTTAACCTACCCTAGTCTTGACCATATTTCAATGTTTTTTATTACAGAATTACCTGCAAAATACGATCACCTTCCCTTATCCGTCCGTCTCTGGCTGCAATGCTGTTCGGGTTCACCTGTCAGACAGAACATTAAATTAATAAAGCTTCAGGTAAGCCTTGCCTTGTGTTGGCCACAGATTTAATGATTGTTTTTACATATAAAGTAGAATGTTTCAGTTGAATCATCCTATAGACCTGATGCAGTGCTTTAGTGGAAATACAAAATCAGCTCTTGCTAGAAAAGAAGATGGCATGATTGAAGATGTCTCAGGGAATATTCAGGATATTGGCAATGGAGGTGGGATAATTGTTTTTTGAGAACCTTCATACCTCCCCCACATATATCCCTAGGTCCTCTTCATCATCTGTGCGGTAACACACAGTCAGCCCAAGCTTGTCCTGGTGAGTAGACTTGCACAGCTCCACTTCCTGAAGGAGGAGAGAAAGGGAAACCCACAACGGAGAAGGAGGATAAAGGGACACACACAAAGTCATTGAGATACGGGGACATTTAGAGAATGGTGACAGTGTGGCCAAGTGATTGGGGGACAGAATGACAGACCAGGCTGGGTTAAATTAAGGTAATAAAATAAGGAAAACAGGGATAAAAAAAACATAAAGATGTTGAAGAAGAAATGAAATGCTGACTTGGAAGAAATAAAAGAAATGAGGAGGTAAAGGGCCATAGTAGTACCTCTGGTGTCTCTGTGTATAGGCTCTGTCCCACCTGAAAGGGTTGTTTGTGCTAATGCTATGCATGAAGTATTCCTTTACTGTCTACTGCCCCATGTTCTTCAGAACTCATTCCTGGTGGCACCAGGTTATGGCATCTCAAACTCCATGTAAGGGCATTATATATTACTATGGGATCTGATCAGGAAGATTGAGGCCGTTTTTGTCAAATTTTTGAAAAGTTTCCATATACTGATCTATGGTAGGTGGAACTTTAGGCGTTTGTTGCAACAGGTGGTAGTATTAATATGTCCTTACTCTAGAACAGTGATCCCCAACCAGTAGCTCGTGAGCAACATGTTGCTCTCCAATCCCTTGGATGTTGCTCCCAGTGGGCTCAAAGCAGAAGCTTATTTTTGAATTCCAGGCTTGGAGGCATGTTTTGGTTGTATAAAAAACAGAGGTACTGCCAAACAGAGCCTCCTCTAGGCTGCCAATCCACACAGGGGCTTTTAAATGGCCAATCACAGCACTTATTTGGCACCCCAAGAACATTTTTTATGCTAGTGTTGCTCCTCAACTCCTTTTACTTGTGAATGTTTTTCACAGGTTCAAAAGGTTGGGGATCCCTGCTCTAGAATATGAGTAGCAGTGACTGAAAACGGCAACCTACGTATATACCTCAACCTAACTAACTTTTCTGGTTTCTTGGAGTAAAATATCTTGCATATAGTTCATCTGTGTTCAAATTAAATTGCAAGGAGATAAATAACGAGAGAGGGCAAGATTATAATAATAAATGAAATGAAAAGTAAATAAGGACATACAGATATAATGTTGTAAGAAAAGAGAACCTCGTATTCCAGTTCATCGGTGCGCTCTGCTTCTGGCTGTACGCCTTCCATATACTCAGCCTGGTCATAATACTCATTGCCAATCGGAGGCCTAGGAACAAAGAGCAGCCGACATCCCATGACTGTTGTCTGATCTGTCATGCAATGTTTATATTGATGTATGTGCTATAGGTTTCCCTAAATATCTGTACAATAGAACTGTTGTAACCGTAATTCTGACCAATATGTGTAAAACAAGCAGCATCAATTGCAGGCCTACCTGCATTGACGTCACATGATCGCTTTAGTTTATCCCAGGATTGGCTACTTGTAGTCCACCTCACTGCATCGAATCGGGTACCTGCGGCCACCCACACAATGGGCACATCAAGTATAATCCGGCCGAGTCCTGATCACATTGCCGGTATTCTGCGTGTACCCAATCCTATGCAGGACTCTAAATGCTAGATGCTGATGGGAGTAGGGTTCCGCTATGACAATAAGTTCAACTGTGCAGAAATCAGGAGAAAGGGCAAGCGTTTCTTGCTCCGTTCCCCTGTGGTTTTAATGCATTCAATCTCATGGGAACGCAGCAAGAGATGCATTCTGTTCTTCTCAATGAGTCTGTACTCATACTCGCTTGTAAGTGCAGAAAACAGGTGGCGCTTACAAGGACCTGTGTGAGTACGGTCTCATTGTACAGCATAGAATGCATTTTTTGCTGCGATCCCATGTGGTTGAATACCTTAAAACTGACCACAGGGGAACGGAGCAAGAAACACTCTTGTGTAAGAGCCCTAAGTCAGCACCACCAAGTGCAGCTATATGGAAGTGCATGGAGCACATTCAATAGGATTTTTCAAGTGCAGTTGCATTTGTGGTTGTAAATGATCCCTAAAGACTGTTCTGATACAAGCGAGGTTCCAAGTCTAAATGTCCTCATTAACTTAATATCTGGTGAATCTATAAAATGAGCCTTGAGCAAAGTTTCAGATAATGTGTTATTCTTGCGGGAGAATAGAGAGCTAAAATTAGAAGAAATGAGCCTGGCTAAATCGGTGTCACAATTAGAAATGAGATAAGGCTGTGTGGCTAAAAATATAAATCCGGGATATTCAACCTTCAGCTGCTGTTGAATAAGAATTCTCTGCGTCCCTAGACATGCTTTTGCTCATTTTCTGATAAGGGGTCCCTTGTGAGGCTGGGCCAGTGCAGAAGCTTTACTCTAACACAATGTTTTAGCTTAAATGGGGCAGTATGTGGTACACACAGAGAGTCTTAGAAAGTATGCAGTCTACTTTTTGTGGTTTCTATATAATCTGCCTTTCTGTCCTTCCACTACCAACCTGAAATTCAAATTGCTCTTTTGAAAGCCCAAAAAAGCAAATACATCCAAAATTATTTTGTACTATTTTTCTTTCCAAAACTGGGTACTAAGGTAAGTGATACCCTAGCAACCAAATATTTCCAATTAGAGCTCTGCCAGAGAAAGCATTTACTTAAAAATCTTACTTATAGAATACACATTTTAAAGGTGAACTTCCCAAAAGGTGCCCATACGGGAGCAGATCCTGGCAGTGTTAGACTATGAGGGGCCTGTGTTCAGTGGGGCTGCCACATCAACACACCTCCCCACCAGCATTTACCTTCTCTTCTCTCTTCATGCCTACAGGGAGGTCAGGGAACACACAGTTTCAGGCAGACATGAGGAGTGGGTTTAGTCTGGCAGGGCCTACTGGGTTTTCTCCCGGTGTCCCGCTGACCCAAGATGCAGCCAGACAGGAAAGCGAGAAGATCTACATACAAAGGCTGGGGTATACGTGGCTACAGACTCCATCTTACAAACCTTTCCCGTAAGGAAGTTGTGTGAGGAACTGTAGTTTTGGACATTTCTCACAATCTACTTACAGCTCTGAGAGTACATATGGCTCCAGCACCACCATGGCGGGACTGGGAGGCCTTGTCTTGCCCATAGTCATAATGTGCTCAAAGGTGATGTCTGTCTGTGTCCCATTGTCCACAAAGTGCAGGTCATGGGAAGAGGCTGCCAGCGATCCTTTCATACGTGGACTGCGTCTCAGCACCTGGATGAGCAGGGGATCCTTACTTGCACGCAGTGTTTCCAATGTCTGCTCCTGTGAGAGGCGAGACAGGTCCCTCCCATTTACCTGTGGAAAGAATAGAGAAATCACCTTTCTGTAGCATTGCCCCATGTTCTGCCCCTACGATAGTGATATGCAGGTGCCTCCAGTACACACAGGTCAGGCAAGCTTGGATCATGATGCAGCCCTGTTCTTAGGGATTTGGCTATGTGACAGATCCAGGCTCTAGTATTGCTCGATCATACACAATTACCCCCTGCACTTTTTCTTGTGAGTGACCTTTTATATAGCTATCTTCTGCCATGAAATAATTTCCCGTTAATCATTTCAGACTCACCTTTAGCATAAGCTCTTGGCTACTTTTTGTTGATAGATTGGCCCCCTATATTGGGAGTCCTGTCATTGGCTGTTACAAAAACCCCTGTTAGTACAGAACTACAAGGCTGTACAATAAAATGCTCAAACATTTAACTCAAATCACTGGGCAAAATCTTAGCAACTTTTAATATGCAGAGTATATTATCCGGGGATCCGTGGTGTCCCTGTACCAGGTTGTAATATATTCTAGGATAAAGCAAGTCAGTGCTGAAACATAAACACTAGTATAGAAAGACTGCATAGTTGGTCCCCCCCTGCAAATTGAATCTAATAACATAAACATGTTCCAGGTTCTACAAGGGGCCATGCTAAAAAAATAATCATTATGTTAAGAAACAGTAAGACTGTATATAGCAATCTCATTAGTACACAGGCAACATTGAACCTTTAAAGGGAAAGTGCTCAGGAAATGAGAGAGAAAACCTATATTAAGGTGGTGGAATGCTGTGGCAGCACTGTTCTTTGTTCCCTGCTCGTTATGATGATATCTTCAATGTATTACGATTGCCATGGACCATTAACTCACTGGAGACAAGAGGCCACTATAAAAGAGGATGCAGAAGGGAGTAACGGGAATATACAGTTCAAAAGGTCACATACACCTACACAAAAGATGTTCAACTTCACACTTTATCATGTTACCATGTATTGCCTACGTTAAGTCAAATAGACTGTTTACGTTAACGCATGGGCAGATTTTATTTTAGCTTCTTAGATACAATAGGTATCCGATTTCCTGTGGGTCAAGTTCCCATTCACTTTGCTACTATTCTGTTGCATTACCTATTCATTGTATTCATTGCTTACATTAACCAAATGCTAAGCGGAGCCTTCTACAAGCTTCTTGCAATATGCTGCTGGAAGCTTTACCCATTGCTCAGAGTGGGGTTCAGGTCCAGGCCAATCCAGTAATTTCACTTTGTTGTCTTTCAGACTTTTGTTTTTTTACTTTGGATCATTGTCATGCTGGAAGGCAAAGTTGTGATCTGGCTGATGTCTTGAATTTCTACTTAACCCTCATATTTTCTCAAGTGCAACAGTCTCTTGTCCAGCAAAAAAACTACTGCCCATGCCTCACTCTTGGGATGGTGTTTTAATGTAAATGCTCACCCTTCTTCCTCCGCACATACCAGTGATCAATAGGACAATATTTTTGTTTAATCTGATCAGAGAATCTTCCTCCAAAAGGCAAGCTCAAAGTCCTGGTGATCATCTGTAAACTTCAGTCTGCCTTTTTTATGCCAGAGTAGGAGTAGGGCCTTCTTGCTTGACAGCCTCTTAGGTCCTTCAGTGGTGAAGTTCTCTCAGATGGTGGATGTTGATACTTTGGTACCTAATCTCCTTCTCCAGTTCCTGTGTTGTTGTCCTGGGGTTCATTTGAACCTTTTTGGATAGTTCATAGCAGTGCCGGACTGGGATGCCAGGGGCCCACCAGAAAACCTTAGACTGTGGGCCCACTTTCCAAACTATTCCTCCTCTCCTCACTCAACCTCTTTATTATCCTTGTCTTTTATATCTACTTACTATACTTTATTCTTTCATTATTGAGCTTATATAACCATGAAATATGCTAGATGGGTAGAAGCAAGAGGGCCTACTGGGATAGCAGGAAAACCCCCGGTGGGCCCAGGTGTCAGTGGGCCCTCTAACCATTTAGCATATTTCATGGTTATTCCCTATTTCTTTATGGGAAAAAAAAGAGTCTAAATAATGGAAGAATAGAGTATAGTAAGTCCGACACTGGTTCATAGTTAATTTGAAACACGTTCGTGTGCAGGGCCACCATCGGGGGCAGAGGGGGTACTGTTGTCCCAGGCCTGGAGAAATCTTTGATGAAAGGGGAGCCATGTCATTAACTTAGCAGTTTGCATAAGTTCTGTATGTAGTTGCATTAAAACAGATGCAGTTTAGGTAACTTATGCCAAAACTGCCCTGACTTCCCTAGATACTTGGGTAATTTACGCTTACAGAACTTGTATATTAAGCAGACACAGTGTAGAGAACTACTCATTATAGTTAGTAACATCTTGTTTATCTCTGAATCTTTTATGGAATTATTGGAGTCTATGTCTCCTACATAAACAACAGGGTAATGACTAGTTATTGGGCCCCACAGCAACATCTTTTGGGAGCAAGACATTTTTCATGAACATATATTGCAGCTGCTTATCAGTCCCAAGAAGGACAAACTTTTGTCCTACAAAACCTACCTACCTACTAGTTAATAAACTAGTAAATAAAAGGACATGGACAAAATTGTTGGTATTGTGTGGTTGTGTCCATGGGGGTCCCATATAAATAACCTGTGCAGGGCCTCAAAATTTGTAATGGTGGCCTGTTATTTTATATTTAGTATAATTGTTTCTAAGGAGGAACCGGACTTGTTGCTGAGATGCTTTGATTTTCCCCATGGAATCAAGGGCAAACAGATAGTGGCTCTAATGTAGATTCTTAAATCAGATCCATGTGAACCCTGATTTAAATAAGTTAGTTAGTTTTGGGCAACTAAGAAGCTTCTACAAGTCCTTAAATCACATTCTGGAATCTTTTTTAAAATCTGTTTAAAAGAGTTGTAAACTTGTATGTAAACTTTTGACCAACAGGAAATCAGTTATGATAAAAAGGGATGCAACAAACACTTTAATTCAGCGTTCAAATGAATCCCACTTAACGAATTCAGCCAAATACCAAACTAAAGCCAAACCCTCGGTTGTGCTGGAAAATGCTGGCGCTCCGGTGGCGCGAGGCATGCACACAATTTTTGGATTTTATAGGGTTCCAGTTCTGTTTGCCAGGCTTTTGGACTCAAATCCAAATCCTGCTAAAAAAGGTTCTGATTCATTCAAATCCTGAACCGAATTTAAGATTTGTACATAATTATAAATAATGGCTAAAATGCATTTTTTTTTCAATCTATAACTTTACAGTACAGCAATAAAGCAGATAACCTAATTGTCTTAACCCAGGCAATGTATGTAGCACATAAGGGTAGAGAATATTGTCTCTTAGAGAATTAGAGAATATTGTCCCTTGCATTTTTCAGTAGTGACGGTGGGCTTGGTAGAGTATAATGGGCAGTGGCAATCAGATTGCAAGGGATCAAGAACCAAGCAATGTCATTAATCTGAATCCCCAGTGCTGGAACATCTGCACATCTGAGCCAATGGTATAGATAGTTTAATTGATTTCTCAGTCAATTCTATGCAGTCAAGCTCATCAAGTCTTAAACAATAACAAGGAGAGGAATCAATGGGCAACTGAATTTGCATCTAAACTAGAGTAGAAGAAGCAGAATGAACTGAGAATGTAACATTGAATTTATAAAGAATTAAATGGGCCTCCAATCAATTGGAAGTTAGGAAAGGGGACGATTCGAATGGAGTGATAGCAACTTGGATTGTCTGCTGGAACTAGACTGGAACTAGACTGGAACTAGGCTGGGATGGAGTCAAGAGAGTAGTAGTAGTACTATATAAGGAAGAATAAATGGTACAGAAACAGGGATATTTCGCCAGTGAAAGTCCAAATCATCACTGGTCATTTAATACAGGCATGGGATCCATTATCCAGAGAGCTCTGAATTGCAGGAAGGTTGTCTCCTATAGACCAATTTAATCGAAAATTAAGATTTGTAAAAATTATTTCCTTTTCCTTCTCTGTAATAATAAAACAGTAGCTTGTAGTTGATCCCAACTAAGATATAATTAATCCTTATTGGAAACAGAACCAGACTATTGAGTTTACTTAATGTTTACAAGATTTCTATTAGACTTAAGGTATGCAAATCAAAATTAAGATAAAAAAGATCCCTTATCTGAAAAGCCCCAGAGACCTAGCATTCTGAATCATCTCAACTTCTAAAGAGAAATTCTTGCCAGAAACATTGCAGTCATATCTCCACTGTATACATGAAATTTTAACAACCAGTATGGAGTTGGGTGCGGGGCTTTCATGCCTATTTAACGCTACATTACCAACATCAATATTGCATTGCTGTCGTGATGAGCGAGCAGTGATTGTGTATGTGCCAGAGGCACGCTCCCCAGCCCACCAGTGAGTACAGGGGCAGACTGTATAAGGCTGAATTTAGTATATACACGTGGAGGGGGATTATAGCCGTACAAAGCTTTGAATGAGTACAGCAACTTGCCTGTCACACATGATTGATATGCAAAGTAAATGCAGACATCTGGTGCATTCCTGCAGTGTCGGCCTTTCCGCTATACATGTACAAAGCAAACGTCCATAGAGCTGTGCACAAGATTTATTATTATCATTATTATTAACGTGTATTTATATAGTGCAGACATATTTCGCAGCGCTGTAAGATTACATTCTATAAGGGAATAAACCCAGCTGTTATTACTTCTCTTTGCAATTCCACAATTGCCTGTTGTTTTCTCTTTGTATCCCTGTTTCTTAAAGGGATACTGTCATGGGAAAAACATTTTTTTTCAAAATGAATCAGTTAATAGTGCTGATCCAGCAGAATTCTGCACTGAAATCCATTTCTCAAAAGAGCAAACAGTTTTTTTTTAAATTCAATTTTGAAATCTGACATGGGGCTAGACATATTGTCAATTTCCCAGCTGCCCCAAGTCATGTGACTTGTGCTCTGATAAACTACAATCACTCTTTACTGCTGTACTGCAAGTTGAAGTGATATCACCCCCTCCCCTTTCCCCCCCAGCAGCCAAACAAAAGAACAATGGGAAGGTACACATTCAGTTACATTGAGAAGGAAAAACAGCAGCCTACCAGAAAGCATTTTTCTCCTAAAGTGCAGGCACAAGTCACATGATCAGGGGTAGCTGGGATATTGACAAAATATCTAGCCCCATGTCAGATTTCAAAATTGAATATAAAAAGATCTGTTTGCTCTTTTGAGAAATAGATTTCAGTGCAGAATTCTGCTGGAGTAGCACTATTAACTGATGCGTTTTGAAAAAAACATGTTTTCCGATGACAGGATCCCTTTAAGATGCTTTACCTTGCAGTGTTAAGCCTCAATTATTCTCAGGCAGGCTGCCCTCATTCTTCCTTATTGCTTGCTGTTTTTAAAGGAGAACTAAACCCTTGTTACAGCCCTAAGGCCCCTTCAGGCATGTCCTAAACTTCATCACTGGGGACTCCCATGACTGCTGCATTTTTGCTGTACCTACAGTGATGTAACAAGAGTGCTCTGGGCCCCCCTGCAAAAAAGATCAGAGAGGCCCAGAACACTCTGTTCCCAACCCTCCCACCCATTTCCCATCCCACCTCCACCCACTCCCTGCCCCATGCCGACTTGCACCCCCTATCCCGCCACAGATGAGAGCGGCTGGGGAGGCATTTTTTTCTTGTTGGCTATAGAGGAGATAGTCCGGGCCCCCCGCCCCCCCACGTGACTGTGGGGGTCTGCTTCCTAAATATTTACACCACTGAGTACCTACTATTAAAATGCAGAGTAGAGCAACAGGGTAGGTAGCTACATCACACAGCTCTGCTCAACTGCACATGAGAATGGAGGTAATTTGGACCCTATCAATTAGATTAAAAAGCTAAATAACTCAAAAAACATAAATGATAAAAAATTAAAACCAATTGCAAATTGTCTCAGAATATCCCTCTCCACGTCATACCAAAAGATAACTCAAAGGTGAACGACCCCCTTTAAGGAGCAGCATCCAATCAACAAGTCAGTTTATGTCATGATGGGAATCTTGCAGACAGCTCCTGCAAAGCCACCCCTCCTCCCCGCTTACCTGTCTGGGGGGGGGCCGCAAGACTAGTGCGGAGAGTGCAATTGCGCTCTTTCACACTAGTAAAGTTGAATTTCCAGTTTAAAAAAATGGAGATTTGGTGCAGCTTTTTGCTGCCCCTTATAACCTGGCACTGTCGCCTGTAGAGAGTTTTTCAACTCGCCTCATTGGTGGAGAGCCCCTGGATATTTTTGTAGACAATGTTCTGCTTTTGAGATCTACAAGATCTACAAGTTTTCTAGTTGCATTACAATCTCAAAACATGACTGCTGAGAAGCCCTGATTCATAAGTGTGCAGTTATAGAGCATCATGCTGTAACCCCTGATTCCTCCTTCACCATGTCGGCACACAAGGCAATGGTTCAGTCCTGTGCCTCTCTCTCCTGCACCCCCGGGCACATGTTGCTGCCTGGCATATCACGATGCACAGCCTATCGACAGTAGCAGCATCCCAGAGATCAATGCTATACTTGCTTATTGTGCCTTATTGGTACGCAGCAGCTGTTGCCATGGAAACTGGGCCTACGCTAAAGGAATAAAAACACAGTCGGGAGGCCACAGAGAAGATTTTGTTGGGGGATGGTGCAGGGGGTGTATGGATACGGGACTAGGTGTATAGCGGACGACAGAGCCATAGGGCTATTCTGCAGGTGTAATTATAGAAAGAAAAGCATGCAGCAGTGACAGCTTCAGGACTCTGGAAGAGAAACACTGACAGGCTGATTTAATGAGCTCACAGAAAAGAGAGCAAGAGGGAAAAAATATCAGTCAAGGTGGGAATGAAGGGGGGAAAGCCTGTCTATTATTTTCAGGCTTCATTTCTAGCCCAGCGTGCCACGTCTGCAAAGTGGCAGAGCTACTGTATGTGTGGCCTTGGCTGCTCTGTGCCATAAGACAGATTCTCATCCCTGCCCCCTAGCTCTTCACAACTACATTCCCCAGCATTCTCTACAGCATTCTACACAATAAACCCCCCTGCTCCAGAGATGTTTTGAACTAGAGTTATCTTTATGTGGGGCTTTGGACCATGTTTCTTATCCATTTCCCAGCCTGTCACCCTTCAGTTCCTGTTAAAGGGGTTGTTCATCTTTGAGTCAACTTTGAGGGGTTATGTGAATTTTTCAGAATTTTTAAATTAAAAAAGTCAGACCAGCCAAAATCCACAATTTACCCATAAACATTGTTTAGAATAAGCCATTCTATACCATACTAAAGGTTTACATTATTGGACAGCTTCAGGTTCACTTCTTTCACATCAAACTTGTAGTCAAGTGCTATAACGGTCGCTGCAGGAACTGCAGATTAAGGGGTCCGTTTACTATAGTGCGGTAAATCTGACTTTAAGTTTCCGCATGTTATCGCTGAGAATATTTTTACGCCAGAATATTCGCAGCGACTAAGTTTACTAAATAGCGATGCACTCAGAAGTCATTGCGATCACTTGCGGTAACTACGTTAAGGAACCAGCTTACGTTAGCGGTAATTTTAGCGAGTTGCGAATTTTCTGGCGAAAAATTAAGTTTTTGCGAATATATATGCTATAAAATAGTCTTGTTTTATGGCGGTTATTATGGCAAATTTTTACTGTGACATTTATGGCCAGAAATGCATCTTCAAAACTCATAAACTTTATTGACTGATGATTATACCATCCAACAACATTACCAGAGTAACACCAATCAAACATGTCTGCATCATATAAACCCTTCTGCCAATAGAATCATATGAACAAGAAATCATACCAGTCAATCTCTTTGCTTCATAGAAATGCACAGTTTAATGTAGCCAATCACAATGAAACCAAAAAAGCGTAGAGGCTGACGAATCCTTGGACTGTGATGCCGCTGCCAATAATACGACTCTGAGCTGAAACTGCTGCTGTTGCACCACATGGAAGCAGAAGCCAAAACACCCTGTCAGCAATAGCTACAGATCTGTCTCCTGTCAGCAAAGAATTATGGGTAAAAAAAACATTATTATGGGATATTTCCTGCCCCTTGAGAATTTTCTGGCGAAAAAAATACTTTTACGCCAGTACATAGATGGCGGTAAAAGTTTGCGAATATTCTGGCGTTAATTTTGTCTATAGCACATTTCGCTGTTTAGTAAACCAAGCGTTAATATGTACGTAGCGTTATTTTCAGCGAATGCGATAACTGGCGAACAATTATTCTTGCGCAAGAAAATTCGCAAATTTATATTTACCGCAGGTTAGTAAACTGGCGATAACATATTTGGCGAAAATTCTGTCTATAAATTGTGCGAATATTTTTAACGCACTTTAGTAAACGGACCCCTAAATCTTTTTAAATGATTTTTTTTTTTAAGGCAGACGATGCAACAGTTGCTCATTTGTTCTGAAACATAGCCATATATATATATATATAGGGGCCTGCAGACTTATGTATGCTTAATGATTATGGACATTTTGTAGGGAAAGTGACCCACTGTGCTGTTTTTCACTTCATTCCCATGAACAGCAATAGAGATTTGTTTTGGAGGCAGTGGTCACTGTGCTGTGTGTCTTAGCACAAGAAATGTGATATTTTACAAATAATATGTGTTAAAGATGTATATACATAACAACTAAGTAATATATTATATAGTTTCATATGTACAGTAAGTTGTACAGTAAGTCCATCAAGTTTATCCCCTCCAAATGAAACTCAGCATCCATACATATACACACCAACCCCTCCATACACTCACAAACACTATGTAGAATTTAGTATCCTATAACGTAACTACCCGGTGCGGGGAGCGGGTTCTGGCCATGCAGCGGCCCCTCCAGAAGAGGATTTGCGTCTGCATGAACTACCGGCAGGCCCCAAAAGGGGTGTGGGCCCTGGTGTAGTCCCACTTCTCGCACACCCAGTAATTCCATCACTGTTAGTATCACTATAGCCCATGATATAATGCTTGTCTAAGAAGAGCAAACATCCAAGCCAGTCCTAAAAGCATCGATAGAATCAGCCATCACAACAACATCCATCAGGCATTCCACAATCGCACTGTCCTCACTGCAAAGACCCACCTACGTTGCTTCTAATGGTTATTTTCTTCCAGTCTGAAGGGGTGGCCTCTGGTACGGTGATCCTCTTTATGGGTAAAAAGGTCCCCTGCTATTTGTCTATAATGTCCTCTATTGTACTTTTAAAGTGTAATCATGTCCCCTCGCAAGCTTCTTTTTTTCCATTGAAAACAACCCCAACCTTGACAGTCTACCCTCAAAATGTAAGTCTTCCATCCTTCTAACCAGTTTAGTTGCACATCTCTGCACTTTCTCCAGCTTATTTATATCCCACTTAAGGACTGAAGCCCAAAACTGCAACGCATACTCCAGGCGATGCCTAACCAGGGACCTATAAAGAGGCAAAATGCCCTTTTTATGCAAGACAGCACTTTATTTGTTTTAGTAGCCACAGAATGACACTGCCTGGAATTAGACATCTTGCTATCCACAAATACATTATGATATTATGCTTCTCAATTAAGGAAACCCCCAACACACTGCCATTTAATGTATAACTGGGCTGGAGACTTGGGCTGCCCCAATCGCAAATCCCCCTCCAGCCCCCACTACCTGAGCCACAACCCCCCCCCCCTCCAGCCACCTCATGGCTACCTTCTTCTTCCGTCCAAACCGTGGACCAAAAATAAGACAAGGCAAAGGGGAGTGGGGTGGGGCCCACAAGGACTGGAACTCACCGGGGCCTAGTCTGACCCTGTTTAATAGCAGCCACAATCGCTGTACTAATGTATAAATTTCCTAGAATCTCAAAAGTGTGTGCCTGCCCAAATGTAGATACAGTAGACAACTGCGGTTCATGAGAACTGAATTATAATTAGGTACGTATGCTACGGAAATGCTTCATTAAGGGATAAGCAGGAGATGTGATAGCGTTCTCTCACAATGAAGATGTCTGTGTGTGATAGAAATACTAACGTTCCCTAATAAAGGCTTAAGTGGCACAGGGGCGGGTAACATAGAGTAGCTCAGAGCATTACCAGCGCTAAACCTCTGATACAAAGGAGAATCCTCTGGGGGGGAAGCGAGTGCAGAATGATAGGAAATGACATGTATGTTTTATCACTAAGGTTTGTCTTGTAATCCAATAGGGCGCAGCAGGCTAATGCTCAGCTAACAATGAAGCAACCTGGATGATGAGCCAAAAGCATTAGAGCAATCTGCCTTTATTAGAAATATGGGAATAATGTCATCATGGTGCAGACCCCTGTCTTAAATGCATTGCTTGGTATGGTTTTAGGTTGTGTATAAAAATGTGTAATGTATTTTTATTACTGCATTGCTTTTTATATCAATATACATCTATGGTTAAGTGTATTTCAATAAAAACAAATTCTGATTTTAGCGTGTTTTATGTTTATACTGATTACACCAAGCAAGTGTCCTTACCATCATGTTAGGGTGGTTAAAAAGTCAGCAGTAAATCTAGTAAATGTAAATCTAGAGCAACTGGACTTGCTGATTAATCATTGAAGACGTTTCACTACTCATTGGAGCAGCTTCTTCAGTTCAACTTCAGTTCAGCTTCTTCAAGTTGAACAGAAGAACCTGCTCGGTTGAGTTGTGAAACATCTTCAATGATTTATCAGCAAGTCCAGTTTCTCTAAATGTACTTCTGCTAGATATACCATGACCTGAATGAATGAATACCTTCATAGGCATAAATCAGCAGTAAAGTATATTTGCCGACTGTCTCTACTTACCTTGCGGAGGAAGTTGCATGCCTTATACACACTGTGTGTAACTATCCCACTGCTACTCTAGGCACCACCTCTCCCTACTACCTGCTATCTCACAGCCACACTCCTTTTCCAGAGACTATTATCCCCACTACTACTATAGGCACCATCTCTCTCTACTATACCTGCTATCCCACAGCCACAGTCCATTCCCAGAAGCTCTTATCCCCACTATTACTATAGCTGCTTATGTGCTACCTGCAGAGTAATAAAGGGCGATGTGATGCACGTTACTGATCTTTCTTCCCACTCCTCCTACATTCATTTTCTTCTCTGTGTGGACCAGGCCGGTGAACTAAATTTTTTCTTGGTTAGACAGTATTGTAAGCCTGACATTTTCCTGACATCTGCAAGAATAGGACCATCACTCAAGCATACTAATCTTGGTCAGAAATCTCCCCCCTCACACCATCAATCAGCTATTCTATTCAGCACTAACCTTCATTACATTGACTGAGAGTTCTGAACAGCCTCTTCCTAATAACAGAAGAAATAAGCTGTGCTTCTGCCTTGTAATGAGAATAAAATGTGTTGTGCCTTTGTTTCTCTTAGGCACAAGATTTTTATCATTTATTTATACAGAGCTGGAATATTAAAGCAGTGTTTTAAAGAGATCGGTCATCATTCACATCAATCCCTGCCCTATGGAGCTTACTATTGATGTTCCCTGTTACATTCACACACTATGTGCAATATCATCAGTAGCCACTTAACCTGCCTATATATTTTCAGAGGAAATTCGAGTACTTGAGGGAAATTCAGAGTCAGAGTGAACATATAAACTGGTGGCAGATGGAATCAGACTTAGGGCCCCAACACTAACAGAAGTGATAACCACTGAGCCACCATGTTGCTCAAGATAATAGACTAAGCCCAAAATCTTCTATAAAGAGAGAACCTATACTTCTATATTATACTGTACTGAATCAACCACTGCTTGAGCTTGAGACAGCAAACATTTAGGTGGCTGTAGCTCAGTGTTGGACAGCTTCGGATAGTCAAGGCATGACTTCATGTGGGACCCCCTGTAACATTATTGTATTTGTGTTGCACTCATCACTCTTTCTGTTTGATGTGCAGCACAGGCCATTGACCTACACTAGACATAATTATTACAGGGTGGATTTTCACTCCTCCGACCTAAAGGCGGCAATAGATGCACCAATATTATCATACAAAAGATCTTTGTATGTGTGGTAGGAGACAAGACAACTGATATTGGTAAAAAGCCTTTAATATCGGTTGTCTCGTTGATTGGGCAGGACAAAAAAGTTTGATCGGACATCATAACGTTAATGCTGAATCATCAGATTTTACCCGTATATCTGATGTTTCAGCTCTTAACGACAGTAGAGTGGACAAAAGATCTTTCATATGACCAATGGTTGTGGGAAAGATAGTAATTGTAGAATGTATGGCCACCTTTAGCCTTACTGCAGTCGTAGCTGGAAACCTGTAGTGCACTATAGAAGACTTTCTTGTATTTAAATGGTTTTAGATAGTTTGCTCCCAACAATGGCCAATGATCCCAATATTTTGTTATAAATTAAACAACTGACATATTAAAGATAGAACATTGAGGGAATCCTCTTCCAGAAATGACAGGGCTCTTGTTTAATCAGGGGACAGTGTTGTTCCAAGTACAACAACCTCTCCCCTTTAAAGAACATACTACTTTAAACGGCAATAATAATAATATTAATGCCAACACAAGCACTAAGTCTGAAGAATTTGTAGCTTTAATTTCAAAATGTAGGCCGGGTGCCTAAACCATGCTAAAATTATAGCTACAGGAATGGCTTCCAGTTATATATTAAACATTATATTTCTCTACCCTTAGTGTATCCAGTTGACACACAGTTGCCAGGAGCTATGGTGAATAAAAATTTGGCCCGATGGTACTGTAGACCCTCGCCTTAAGTTCCAAAGAGGTCTGTACTTGTGGCTCCCAACACCAGCCTGGGGGCCCAAAATTTCTTCACCACCCCCAACCAGCAACCCATTTAACATAGCTATCAAGTCATACCCAATAACTACAATCCCTTACTTTGGATATGTGGCTTCCCCATCCAATCACCAGCACACCCCACCACACACCCCACCACACACAACCAGCTACCCATCTAGTACAGCCATCACATACCCAGTGGCTTCAATCACTTTAATTTTTTGGCTTCACAAACATAAAGCAAGTACATAATAGAGATATACACACATGGAGTAGCTTTCTTGTACTTGATATACCATCAGGAACACTTTACTCAATATGACCTGGTCATTGCTTAAGCACATATACAGTATAATATTATGAAAGAAAAAAACGAATTCCCCAACCTGTTGAAAAACAACATTATAGTATTTTAGTGCATGATGTATTTACCAGCATCACCCTTTTGTTTTATAAAAAAAAAAACCTATCTTTAAGCTTTTTGGCAATTTTGAAAATGTGGACGAAAGACCGAAAACCAACATAATAATCAAGGACTCTTTGCAAAGCTAAAGGTTGAAAGGATGTCTCTTAAGAGAATACTGCTGTAATTTATCAGCGGCACTGTGAAATGAAGGTTAGTGTTTCCTGGGAATATCATTGCACTAGAGCAATTTTCTTTTGCGGTCTTATAATTTCCAAATGGAACTAATGGAAATCCCCTTCAATTAAAAAGTATTCTGTCCTGGTCAGTGAGAGATTGAGTGCTCAGGGGGGATTGCCAAATTGATGAGAAGGTTCCTAAAGCCAATACTCTGTCCAATGTGCTGACACCTAGGGCTCTGTCCAATGTGCTGACACTCAGGGCTCTGTCCAATGTGCGAACACCCAGTGCTCTTTCCAATCTGCTGACACCCAGGGCTCTGTCCAGAGTGCTGAAAAATTGTGAGGCCCTTTAGGATACAATTCTCCTGTGGCAATAAGACAGAGATCTACTCTTTCTCTCTTTCTATGAAAATTCCGATATTTGAGTACCTGAAAGGGATGTCAAATCTTCACCCTCTGTTGACCTGCAACTCCCAGTAATAGTTCACCAAAAAACCATGTGGTACTGCTCAAAAGAGCTAATAGTTACAGAAGTAATTGAAAATAGTAGCCCTTGTGTTGACCTAAAGTACTTTAACACGTGGTTCATGCCAGCTTAAGAGCTCACTGACATCAGGAAAATCTAGCTCCGGGTCCTCAAATTTCTCAATCCACCCCCTTATAACACCTGATAAGATCTTTATGGTTAACATTTTGAACTCTTTGGCTTGGGATTTCAACAGCTATTTGGAAGCTACGACTTGAAGCTGGATAGGAAAGTGTTTGAAAAGAAAGTTAAGCAATAATACATAAGGTATCTATAATAATGTGCCCTTGCATTTGTTTTTTGGTTAGTGGGGTCAGAAAGTCCAACATCCAGACATCTCAATTGCAGACATGAAACATGACAATGCTAACCATTTAAAAAAACATGCAAAATTATTCTTGCAGACCAACTGAAATGTTCATTAGAATGGTCTGTCTATAATAGCTTAGAAGTTAATAAAGTGAACCTATCAGAGCAAAGACTCTTTTAACTATTTGGAAGCAGCATGTGTACATTTGAGAATTGTAAATAAAGTGGATAGTTACACTGACCACATATTACACTCTGCTTAACAGCTCAGTCATTCATATCATGCCCCTTCCCAATGGAGCTTACAATCTGTGCATAGGCGCGCACACACACACACACTAGGATCCACTTAATCAGGAATCCATCTGGAAGGAGGAGCCCTGGAGCACCACTCTCTCCGTGAAAACCCATGTAGGCACTGGGAGGGTAATACAAACCCAATGCAGAGTTGCATTTTTTTCAGGGATTTATACTTTTGGGCAAGCAAATACATTAATTCTAAATTCAGTTGTCATTATTTGGTGTGTGAATCATGTGTGCACCCTGCTTTTTTCACAGATACTGATGCAGGACACTGTATGAACCCTGGAGCTAACATCTGGTTTGCAGGTGGCCATAGCAACAGGGTTGCACTGTGTTGGAATTAGAACAGGAGGCAGGAGGGAGAGAGCAGTACCAAATGCAACTATATAGATAGGAGAGCCATTTGACACTAGATTTACCGGGGTAGTTAACTTTTAGTATGTTATAGAATAGTCAAATCTAAGAAGTTTTTCAATTGATCTAAATTATTTCATTTCTATAGTTTATGATTTATCTACCTTGCTCTTTCCAGTTTTTAAATGGGGGTCACTGACCCCATCTAAAAAAACTAATCATCTGTAAGGCTGCAAAATTATTGTTATTTTTCTTATGCCCTCTCCTTTTCATCCTCCAGTTTCTTATTCACATCAATGCATGGTTGCTAGGGTAATTTGGACCCCTATAAAATTGCAAACTCGAGAGCTGCTGAATGAAAATCTAAATAACTCAGAAACCACAGATAATAAAAATAAAAAACAATTGCAAATTGTCTCTGAAGATCCCTCTCTACATCATACCAAAAGTTAATTCAAAGGCGAACAGTCCCTTTAATGAATGCAAATTTTCATGCTGACTTCTTTCAACAGACTGCTGGGAAATTTGTGAATCTGCAACTGTGCTAGTGGTTCCAGAGCCCCTTTTCTCACACACACGACATCCTAGTAGTGCTGTTTTTTTGTACTTGCACCCAGGTTTGTTGCTACACATCATGTGTACCCTTATACACACACACACATATAATGTACCCATATACTACGAAAATTCTATATACAGAGAGCTATATATACCCTCATCATTTTCAGTTCTCTTAAAGGAAATAATAGCCCACTAATTGGTTGTATCTTCTATGTAATGAAGTGTAGTTTCTCAGTATCAAACTGCTGTTAGTAATGAAATGTGCCTCTAAATGAAACACCTGGGGGGCCCCTCCATTATATCAGAATGAATAGAAAGAAAACCGGATATTACATTGTCTGTGGGTGTCAGGCTTTCTGCAATCGCCACATTCTATCTGTTCAGAATAAATGAATGGGTCATTAAAGCTGACTGTGGGTGCTGTGCATGTATTCTTATTAATTGTGAAAAATGCCAGAATAGACAATGGGCTACTCCCATTATATCTTCCTTTTTCCCTTAGCAACAAAAATTGCATCCAGGGGTGGGGGAGAAAGCAGGAATTAATTCTGCCAGTCCAACTCCATTTCTAATTTGGTGTCCATAGTGAGAGGAAAAATCATTAAGAAACAATTATGCTCAGATGAATGGGTGATCTGCTCATTTACCCTGACAGAGTTGCTTGGTCAAGGTAAATAAAGATGTTTTATGATCTTTGCGGGCACAAGTCATGATCAATAGTACAATCCCATTGCTCCACAGAGGCAATATGTTCTGCTTTTTGGCAAGCGGAATGTGTCACTACTCCAAATTAAATGTTGGACCTTCCACGCTGGTATACATTATTGCTGCCTTCTGCTAGCTACATCCAGAGGCATGTGTAAATGAACTGCTAATAATCAGGTTATAGGAGATAAACAACTGGTCATTTTAGTGGAAGCATTCACCTCCTAGGTGCACAGACTTGGATGCCAAGCCATTGGTAGTGGGACCCAGGCTGAAGGTTGAGATTAGGGGTGCAAGCTGGTTTCTCATAGAACAAGGTAAATATTGAGCCAGCAATGACTCCAGTTATGTATAACTTTATGAGCCAAGGGGCAATATAGCAGCAAGAACCATTTATATTACTAGTATTACTGTTTTCCCTTTATATTTTTGTTGCTACTCCAAAAACACAAAGGGTGGTTTACTGGCTTCTCATAAAACTGATTGTTTGTCTTTAGGTGGTTATGGAAGGGAAATTAGATTGTTAGCTCTGCTGGGGCATTGCATTATGTGAATAAAGTATAATCTCTGTAATGGGCTGCCTAATGTGTCACTGTATATAAATATTGGATTATCATGGGGATTTCAGTTATAGCACATATTGGTTTGTGGCTGTGGGAGAGATGGTTCCTTCATAGCAATGATCACCTTGTTGGTCTACAACTTTAGCATCCTCCAGTGTTGGAAGTTCATTCATTCAGTAGCATCTGGGGACTGGGCTTTATATAGAGAGGTTACCTGATAGCTGAAGATATGTTTTAAGAACCTTTAACCAATGGTAGGTTGTGTCACATGAGGTTGCGGGAGATGTACATAAAATATATTAAATTGGCCCAGCTACTAATGCAAACAATCAGATGCTGCATTCCAATTTCATGACTTGTTGGTTTTGGTCACAAGGACTGATGCAAATGTTTCCCATTTGACTATAATGGCACAGTCCTACTCCATACCTGCCAAATTAGGTGACCCAATCATACTCTTAATAGGTCACAAGCAACTAAGACATTGGGCATGAACTGAGAAATTTGGAAGCACAATCGAGTTCATGTAAGTACCAGTTGCACAGAAAGCTGAAATGTGCTTATTGCTTTGGCTGTACTATAAAATGTCTGCGCTTATGCTCAACGTTTTATACTGATTTTTTAAACCCCAATGCTGCTAAAAGTCCAAATAGTACTCCATCTCAAACCTGCCAAGGTCATGTAGAAGTCAATGGCAAATGTCTCATTTACAATTGGAAGATATCATGATCTGTGCTGGATTTCATAAATAATTTGAATAATTTGTGGTTTTCGCGCGATAATCTGAAAAAAATCTGAATTTTTGCATGCCAAATCTGAAAATTACGTTTTTTTCATGAGTTTGATTTCTTTTTTCTGCACCTTATTTTTTCAAGTAAATTTATTGATAAATACAGTAAAAATGTGCACAGGAATTTGGTTGCAAATGGTTTTAAAAAACTAGTGAGAAGTTTTTGGTTTTTAATTAATAACCCCCTTATCTTAAAAACGCAGAATAAAGGTGTCAAGACTGGATTTGGACTTGAGAACAAAAAACAATAGTCTACTGAGACTGTGTTTTATAATGGCAGAAGCAAAAGGAGGATTGACAAATTTTGTGTGTATATCTGAAGTCTTGGCACAATGTATACATTAAAGTGGCCATAGACACACCAATATTATTTGTATAAAAAATCTTTTGTACAATTAAAATTGCGTATGTAGTGGGAGACATGGCAACCAATACCAGTAAAAAGCCTTTAATAAGGCAGCTCTAAAGGTGGCCATAGACTCCAAGAATCTTTCCCCGATATGCCACTAAACTGCGTGGCTATATCGGGGGTAATTCGAACGTTCGGCCGTATGGCCGAACGATCGAATTACGATGCGCCAAGCGGCTCTGACGGGTCGGTCGGGTAAAAATCCAACCTTCCCGATCGATATCGTGGCCAGATATCGATCGGGAAGACCCGTCGGAAGCCCCCATACACGGGCAGATAAGCTGTCAAATCGGTCCAAACGACCGATATCGGCAGCTTTATCTGCCCGTGTATGGCCACCTTTAGGGAGGATTTGCAATCTCTCCCCATCCGCCTGCTACAACCCGCCTAGTATACCTAATCTCCATCCTGGCAACTAAAAGGACACTCTGCTGCACTCGGTGCCCAAAGGGTCCTTCCCTTTACCATCCTAAGCTGGGAACTGGCTAAGGCCTAGCAACTATGAGAAGCTGGGGAAGTGATCATACTATCCGCCAGTAGGGTGGCCCGTTGCAACGAGGCAAGGCAAGCACTCCAAAGCGGGGAACAGGTATGCAGGGGGATAGTGGAGAGTGGACAGACCCCAAGCCTCTCAACTTGAAAAACTTGAACAATTTGCACAACAAATTGCCCATAGAGCCCTTTGCCATCCTAATCCGTCACTCTCCGGTAGTGACAGATCTTAAACTAGGGGCCGTAGAAGAATACACGGATGATGTCCTGCTTTATCTGGACTCTCCTGGTGCCTCACTCCAGGCAGTCCTGCATATAGTTGAACACTTCTCTGGTCTGAGGATTAATTGGGACAAAAATGCATATTCCCCATAGACCCAAATATGGATCCAAGCACATTCCCCCTCCCACTTCTTTACAGTGGGTTAACACATTTAAATACCTAGGCAGTAAAATACAGAAGGAGCGAAGTGCCTTTATTCCTAACAGTCTAGACCCCACTATCAAGGCCATGAGAGAGAAACTGTTGATATGGGCTAAACTCCCTTTATTCATCTGGAGGAAATACTAATTTGTTGAAGATGATATTTTTTCCTAAATTATTCTATATTTTTCTCAACTCACCAGCCATCATTCCACCAAAATTCTTTGCTTCCTTAGATGAAGTGCAGACTGGTTTCCTATGGGCCCACAAACCCCCCAGATTTACTAGAGTCAAGCTCAGAGCACCAGTCACAGAGTGGGGTCTAGGTCTTCCACAGTGGTAATTCCACTTTCTAGCAGCACAGGCTTACTATGTCCAATGGTGGTTCTCCCCCAATCCCACCAACCCCAATGTTCCACTACAGGCAACCCTAGGTAGCTCAATGGAGTCATTGAAATACATACCATTCCGTAAGATATTGGATATCCTAACTGATCACCCAATTATTGTGTCACCCTACAAAGCATGGCAGAAGATACTGCAACTGTATAAATTGAAGCCTCCAGTCCTAACCCTAGGTTTGCCGCTATGGGGGAATTTTCACCTACCCCATTTCCAACAAATTTGCACTGTACCGCATATGGCCCCATTGGGGCATTCATACACTAGGAGATGTGACTAATGCTGACCAAATCAAGCACACAGGAACTGGAGAGTTGCTCCCCCGGTTCTCATACCTGCAACTCCAGCAGGCCGTTTGGCAGCAGTTCCAAAAAACCATAGTGCCCTCTGTGCTTCCCAACATTGAAACTACTCACTGAAACCCCTCCTCTAAAAAGTTGGTCACTCACCACACTATATTCTCTGCTTCTCTCTACCCTCCAGTCCCCTTTCATCACAGCTCACGTTTGGCGTCAAGACCTACCAGAGCTTGATGATGAGGACTGGGATGAAGCGACAGGTAGAGCCTATGACTATTTGATCTCCACAAGAGACAAATTAATTGAATTTAAAATCATTCATAGGCTCCACCAGACTCCCTTATGGCTACATAGTTTGGGAATTTGTGACTCCTCCCATTGCCCCAAATGTGGCACCTCTGAGGTCAACTGCCTCCATCTAATATGGCTATGCCCACAAATTTACCACTTTTGGGAATGAGTCCTAGACCACATCCAAAAACAATGTCCTTACCTAAAATACTCACACCCAAAACATGCCTTTTTGGCATTGTAGATGATATTGGTCTCGATTCAACAGCACATATTCTGTTTAGAACCCTGTTGTTTTATGCCAAGAAATCTATTCTTCTTCAATGGATGGCACACTCCTCTCCAACACTTGCCAGCTGGCTCTAATCAATCTAATCATGGCTCACCTTCCACTAATACAAGTTACCTATATGGCAAGAGAGTGCCCCCACAAATATGACAAGGTTTGCAGGAAATGGGTGGAAGCTGTAAACAATTACCACTTGCCCTCTACCCTCTAAGACTAAGAAGGGAACCCAAGTCCTCCACCCTACCTACTAGTTTGCTAAGCGCCAGTAGGCTGTTACTGTCTGATTAATACAGGTGTATTGGAGGAACCTCAGACGCAAGAATGCAATTACGTCGGACAAGACTGGAAATTTTGATTGGCCACCTTTTGACATCAAACATTGTAGCGTTAATGCTGAATCATCAGAGTGAGCTTGTGCAGCTCTTAACATTAGTAGAGTGAACAAAAGATCTTTGGTACGACCAATGGTCGTGGAAAAGATCGTAATTGTAGCATGTATGGCCACCTTTATAGTTGAAGGGTGTTTTCCTGTTGCTGGTGCTCCATTTTACTTTATCCAGGTATTTTTGTATTCTAAATTACTGGGCCAAAAACACCTATGTGTGGCCTATAGATATGAAACATACTTCTTGCTCCTATTGCTGGCTTTCATCATGGGAGCAGGGAGTACATGTGTGAGAGGACAGATTATTTTAAAGCAATAAAGACAATCTGCAATGAGATTAAATGATTTTGTTTGATTGTTTACTCTGCTTTTCCTCGATTTTGGCCTTTTCTCTTTGATTGGAATTAGAGTGCCTGGCATGAGGAAGTCATGCAGTGATACACGATGGGCTGTAATGCACATTATTCTCTATTATCTTCTAAAGTCACGGCTCAAAAATTGCTCGGAAGTCAGGCAGGGGAAAATGTAAATAGTCTAATTTTGTGCATCACCCATGGGTCTGCAGTTTAGTATAAGCCTCTTAAGCAAATATACTACATTGATGCCTCTGTGGTCCTGTACTTTGTGACTGCTTTAGAAAATCACATTATAACATTCAATGGCAAGCAATTTGCTATGCTATATGTGTCATAGGGTACGTTATATATGCCCACAATGACATATACAGTCTTCACAGTGACCATTAGATAAAGGCCCACAGTGCCTTTATCAGTCATCACTGGAACCTTAAGGGTAGTGACACACGGGGAGATTTGTCACCTGCGTTTTTTAAAAGCGAGTTTTGGTGACATGCCATTCGTTTTGTTTTGCCATAACTACTACAAACACAATGCTATTTGAAATTGACTGTAGTCCCAAAACGCACAGAGACCCTTTTTGGAGCATTTTGTCAGAAATAGCATGGCTATTCAGAAGTAGTGAAAATCCGCACTAGCAAAACACACAAGGAGAATAGTAGCCGTGAATTGTATGCAAATTCTTGTGTGTGCAGCATGTCGTAAGAATGTATGGATGTAGTTTCTAGGTCGGCAAATTTGCATTCTTTGTTCCAGTGACCACACGCTCACACATCATTCACATACGAAGATACGCACAATATGTGTGCAACAATACGTCAGAGAAAATGCATTTTTCGTTGACACTGATAGGCTCATTGATCTTGTTGAAGAACCTCCAGCCTGTGTGGGCAGAGAAAGCACAGTGTTGCTCTATGGGTTGCAAATCACTTGGAAGCCGAAGTTGCCTGAAATCTTTGCTTGCAAAAAGACGATCAGCATTGTCGACAAAACTAGCTTTTTAAAAATCGTGGGTGACAAATCTCCCCACGTGTCACTACCCTAAATATACCCACAACCATTCTCAGTTATGAGAATATCATTAATAAAGGCCCTAGCCCGAAACCTGTAGTCTGCGTTATCTACCTCCTCGATAAAACACTTTGCAGTCAAGTTTTTGGAATTTGACTGCCTTACACCTTTTGTTATCTATTGAATAATTCTAACATAAATATGCCCACAATCCTATTCTCAGTCACCAATGGGACCTTAGACTTGGCAACAGCAATATGTTGGGTACTACACCCTTTCGCATGTGTTGGAACCCCTTGGAACTAAGACTGGATTGTACCCATGTAAATCCACCAGTGCAGCTGCAATTCTTATTATTCACTGCCATATCAGCTCAAGTGGTTATAATAAGATGGTACCCTGTTCAGAGTTGAACCTGTGACTGTATTGCTGCCGATTAGCATCAGACTAAAAACCATAGTTATAAACAGAGGCGGGCCAGGCCGGCCGGGCATGCAAGGCAACCCAGCCAGCCCCTAGTTCTCCAGTCACATGTGCACGGACACATTGAGAGGCAGGTGAGTCAATCTAGGAGTAGACAGAAGAGTTAACTGCCCAGGGCCCCCCAATCATTGTGCCCTAGGCAGCTGCCTTTTTTTGCATACCCCTAGTTCTGGCCCTGGTTATAAATGCAACGTGAGTCCCCTTTTAATATTCCAGCCTACACCTTTTTAATTTCCATACTGTTAATGGAATTAATGGCAGTGCAGGGAATAGGTTAACCCATTTTAGCAAGAAGAAACAGCAGCATCCCAGCAGGGCTATAGCCTGTAATAGGCTGGATGTCACGTGACGTTTTTTCAATACACTTTATGCTGCGGGGGTCAGAAACCATCATGCAGCTGTTTCTCTGACCTCCAAAGGTAAAAGGAATCTGTGGATCTCTATTCCCCAGTGACAGCCGTATATACTGCAGTGCAATATATCAGTGCCCATTCAACAGCACTGCTGGAACCAGCCCCCTCCCATATCATTGCACTGTGTGTGTAACCAAGATGCTGGAAAGGGACTGCCATGCAGAATGGACATCTGGAAACAAATTATAAAGGGCTTATTGCTGCAGTAAGCTGCTTATGCCGGGATGCCTCACATTTGTGCTCTCCCGTGGGGCACCTCAGTGCCAAGTCATCTATATAAAAGATGCACAATTGTAACATTAAAGGGCAACTTATGCTCTGTCTAAATCCATTTTATGGTATAGGGCTTCTGTGGCAGTTTGTGCTGTGGTCGAACCTTTGGGGAGGCCTCCCCTAAGCTCATTACATTTCAGACATTTAGCAGTAGTCCCCAATTAAATGCAATAAGATAAAATCACCAAAGCTCACTTAGTTTAACCTGCATGGTAAGCTTCCAGGAGTACAGGAGTGTCTAGAGCAGGAGTGCCCAAAAGGTAGATCGGGATCAACCAGTAGACCTTTAGCTGGTGATCAGTAGATGTCAAGACACAGCTTGTCTAAATCACCCTTTCATTTCATTATTTCCATTCAGATAATTATTATATTAAGGTTACATAAGAAATAGTTAAATAGTTAGTGTTAAATATAGCAATATCAATTCTCTCATGAATCAATACAATATTTAAGTAACATTTTCCACAGAAAAGAATGCTAACAATGCTTTTATGGATGTAGATCCTAATGGGACAACATCATTGAAGTAAACCTCAAATTAGTAAAGTATGGGCACTCCTGGTCTAGAGGAGCAAATAGGATTTTTTTCTTAAATTTCTGAGCCTGCCTCCCCCTAGACACAGCTCCATGGCTCCTATAAGGTGAACATTTGACCACAAAATGTCCTTGGTAAAATTACAAATGGCATATTACATATTTCAGTGTTTTTACCGTTAATAATGGGGAACTACAAGCTTCCAGGATTCCAACAGATGTTTTTTTTTTTTTTAAACAATAGTGCTTGCTTTGTGTTATTTGGTACATTCATATAACCTATCGTTCTTCCCTAGTTCTCTACTGGACTCTTTCCCATCTTGCTTACCCTCTGTTCTAAATGCAAATTACCTTCATGTATATGTGGCCAATAATCTACTGTCGGCACAGTTACGGCAATTGCCACTGCGGGATTTCTGTATCTACTGTCATGTTGAAGGGGGTGGGACTGGCACTGAGTGGCACCTTAATCTTTCTATGGGCACTGACACTACACCAGCGTAGTTGGTTAGGGATGTTTTTTTTCTATAGCCTGATGCCATGTATTTCTCATCTAACCTTCAAAATCTCAAGATCTTTGTAGAGGCCATAATCCTATCTTGTCTACTACAGTTCTCTGATCACTTCTCTAGTCTTCTAAGGGTAAGGCCAGACGAGGAGAGAGATTCGGGGAGATTTTGTCGCCTGGCGACTTATCGCCACGTCTTTTGTGCAATTATCTCCCCGAACTGCCTCAGCGTTTTTCCGCCATAGGCTAAAGTGCAAAATCGCCTGCGCTAATGCACACGCGGCAATGCGTTTTCTATAGTCGCCCAAAGTCACCAAAATAGGTGTCAAAATCTCCCCGAATCTCCTCGTCTGGCCTTACCCTTAATGTAACAGGAATTCACCCAGCTAAAACCTCACCTTTTGTTTAACTCCTAATTCTTTAGGGGGTGGTTCACCTTAAATTTAACTTTTACAATGTTATAGAATGGCCAATTCTGAGCAACTTTTCAATTGGTCTTCATTGTTTACTTTTTATATTTTTTTTTATTATTTGCCTTTTTCTTCTGACTTGATTGGCATTGCTACTTTTTTATTACTCATCTTTCTATTCAGGCCTCCCCTATTCATATTCCAGTCTCTTATGCAAATCAGTTCATGGTTGCTAAGGAAATGTGGACCCTAGCAACTACATTGCCTAAATTGCAAACTGGAGAGCTGCTGAATAAAAAGTGATATAACTGAAAAACCATAAATAATAAAACATGAAAAACAATTACAAATTGTCTCAGAATATCACTCTCTAAGTCATACTAAAAGTTAACCCAAATTTGAACAACCCCTTTAAGAGTTTGCAAGTAAAATGTTGCTACAAACCTACAATGTTCTCTATAGGTATGAGCTATGTTCTGATTGCTTGTTAACATGGTCTCTAAATCATTCTTTGCACTATGCTGATGGCCATCTGTCCTTGGAACATTATTCCAGTTGTAATGTTAAGGATTTCCATAAACCAGCTTGTTATTGTATTTGTCTTATTTAATGCTAAAGCTGATTAAAAGGTTTCTAGTGTAAAGGGCTGAGTACTGGGGAATGAGGGTCCCTCTGTGGTCATGTTCTAGAAGGCAGAACACTTTTCTAGAAGGTAGAAATGTTTAGAATATTAAGGTCAAACACTTAGAAGTTAGAACACTGAAAAGGTAGAACACTAAACACAGAGGTAGTAAAGGTGGAACATTTATAGAAAGTCACAATGCTACCATTGATGCTCACTCAGTAGGATCTTGTAGATACTATGTTTATCATTCTGAGAGAGATGAGGTTTATTAAAAAGTGTTTTAGTGTAAAGGGTCTGAGTACTGAGGAATGAGGGTCCCTCTGCGGTCAATTTGTAGAAGGCAGAACACTTTTCTAGAAGGTAGAACTGTTCAAAAAAATTTGAGGTTTTTTACTATATAATCCAAATTTGGAAAAAAAACTTTTTTGGGATTTATTAAACCCAGAGGCTGCAAAAAGTCAGTCCGAAAATCCGACATTTCAGACCTCCCGAGGTTGTATATAAGTCAAAGGGAGAAGTCCCTATCCTATTTGGAAGTTTCTGTGGTCTAAGCTGGAATTAGCCCAAAAACTCAACCCAAAACTTAGGACTTTCCTGGCAAAAATCTGCAAAAATCAGGCTTTTTGGAATAAACTCGTACAATTTGGGAAGAAACTCCTAAAAAATTGTATGATACTATTTTTCATACGATTTTTTGAGTTTTTTTCCCATAACCGATTAATTTGTGTTTTTTAAACAATAAATATGGTCAAATCGTGGATTCTAGTTTGGACTTTATTAATTTAAATTCTTTTAATTTAATACAAATTCTGATTTTGATAAAAAAGGCCCTAGAAGTTAGAACACCTTCCAAGAAGGTAGTAAAGAAGGTGGAACATTTATAGAAAGTAGCAATGCAACTATTGATATCACCATGACAGCTAGAGAGTGTACAGGTTCTTAATGCTGATGGGTTTGATGATTGCAATTATGCATTCATTTAGAAGTTATTATACTTTTTTTTTTTAAATAACATTATGTTATATTGTGGTTCACATGGACCTTTCTGCTTTGTTTCAGGAAGAGGTTCTAGCTCAATATCCACTGAAAAGGATCTGTGGTTTGACTTTCCATATTTATACAGCAATTCAACATGGAAACATGAAACACACTAGCAGTAAAGAAGATAAAAAATGTTAGTCAACCCCCCCCCCCAAAATGTAATATTTTCTGAAAATCTAGTGGATTAAGAGATATCTGCATCATGTTATTCAATAATAAAATAACTATGTTACTTAAACAGCTAAAATAATATTTCTATAAGGACATAGCTACCTGTATGCATGTAAGCAGCTTCCCCATTCAAATCATTTATTGAAGAGACACATTGCTTATATTAATATACAGTTATTTTATTTTGGTGACAATCTTCCTTTAGGGTAAGGCCACACTAAGCGATAGCGCGGCGATTTGACTCGCCGCGACTATTCGCCGCGACTTTTAATCCTCAATCGCTGACGAAACTTTGGCGCTGGCGTCTATGGGAAATCGCGCAAAATCGCCAGCGTAAAAACACACGCGGCGATCTTTTTTCTATTGTCGCTCGAAATCGCCTAGCGAGGCGATTTCGAGCGACAATAGAAAAAGATCGCCGCGTGTGTTTTTACGCAGCGATTCCCCATAGACGCCAGCGCCAAAGTTTCGCCAGCGATTGAGGATTAAAAGTCGCGGCGAATAGTCGCGGCGAGTCAAATCGCCGCGCTATCGCTTAGTGTGGCCTTACCCTTAAGGATCTTAAGTCAATTGATCTTTTGTAACCCAACGTATTGTCACCTCAAGGTCTCTGAGAGTAACCAAACATAGGTTTTTTTGATCCTGAGAGTACAAAGGTCGCAAGACTGAGGCATCTTGAGTCTCAGTGTGTTCTAATCAAACACCATCACCATTGTAACCAGAGGAAACAAAGTCTTAGAGATTTGGGAGTTTAAAGGTTACACCCCTGAGGAATCTTAGTTCTGTGGGTCTTGAAATCCAGTGGGCCGAGCATTCTTTTGAAGGACAGAGGGATATGCTGAATAATCATTTGGAATGTTTTGTGGATTCAAAGACTTATGGATTTGTTGATACAGAAGAATTATGACTAATGATACTGTTTCCATATGAAAGGAACTGTAGCACATACAGTTGGAAAGCATCTTAATATCCATGCATAGACAACTGGTCTGTTTTACTATCTAGTGTTTGCCGAGGGCGATATGGCTGCACATTACTAAGGACTGTCTATAACTAACGACATCGCTAAGCACCATTTATATAGTGAATAAAGTAGCCCCTATTGTAAATTATAAGGATATTATAAGCACCCGAGGAGTTCCATGCTTTTATACAGGTCATGGAACTCTGAGGTTGCTTCTAATATTCTCATGTTTTCCAATAAAGGGTACTTTATTTAGTTTTAGAGAGTCATGTGACACAAATGTCATCACTAAGCTCCATTTCTAACTGATGACATCACTAAGAGCCATTTATAAGAATATAATTTATAGGATATTCATGGTTTTGTGTGTTATATAGTGAGGTAGCTTAAGTGGGGGGTGCCGTCAGAGAGGACTTTGCAGCTGGGGGGCCCAGGAGATGGTGTGGGGGGCCCTGAGGCTGCAGGCCTGGTGGCCTCTCGGACCCCCAGTCCGATGCTGCACAGTTACAAATCTTTACAAGTAGTTCATGGGGTGAAATAGAGATTTTTACCTTGACCACAAGTGGAGTCCATGTGCACCCAATAAACTTGCATTAGGTTAAAGAGATGGAATAGTTTCCCTAATCTGTCTATTATCTTTTATATTTATATTCACTTAATACTGCAGCCTGAAGGTATTTATTATCTTGCCCTGGCCTTGTTGGTTATTGCAATCCATGTTAACCCTGTGCACAAATAACATTGCAAATCTATTTGACAGCAAAGGGATTGAGCTGCTTTGTTTGGGCCGAAATAAATGAAGTCTTCCTCATCCCCCCTCCCAACATATTTCTCTTTCTGTGTGATTCCCTTGCTTCCCTTGCCTGTACATGTTCCCCCCATGCCTGCAGTTTATTAGCACAGCGCTAGCAGGTAGGATGTGTTCCCTAAGAGAGCGCCGTCATGCCCCAAAGCCTGTTTCCCAAACGATCCGTGCAGTCTGTGCTGTGCGTTCGGAGAAAAAGACAAATAAACAGGAAGCTGAAGAATGAAAAACTAATTACTGCCGTGTTTTGTAGAAAGAAGTCGTTGCCTTCCCAAGAGCCGAAGCTAATATAAAGCATGCTTTACTGTTGAAAGCTTCAAAATGAATCTGGAGTTCAGTCACCTTTATTTTAACCTCTTCCCTGTGCAAAGCTTTGAGATCCCAGTCTTGGCCATTGACTCCAAAATGATATGTTAAAGGGGAACTTACTCTATAAACTCACCTTTTGGAGGGGATGATTTATTTACTCTCGTGCCAGTTTGCACTAGAACACTAACCCATAGTAATCCATTTAATTTCCTTTTCCTCAGTTTTAATAGATATGGTTTGGATTGATTGCAAGATTTGGTAGGGTGTATGAAAGGTAGGTTAGAACAGTCCTTTGTCCTGGGCCCCAGCACTGGAGGAGCTAAAGGAAAGGCTGTTGGGTTGATGCTGAAAGTTCTGATCTCTAGTGCATTGTCCTTTGAATGTGACACATGGACTCTGTCCAACACAGGACAGGTATCCCAGTTCTTATATACTATATCCAGGTCTTATTAACCCCTTGTCTTAAGGCAGCATGGAAGCTGGATTCCCTTATATTCTCTTCTGCTGGTCTTGTTCCCTGAGTCTGTCACCAGCCTGGAAACATTCCTGTATCTACCCACAAACACATTCTTGTAGGTCAGACACAATTTTTTTAGCACTGTTAGATATTGATGTCAACAAAACATGAACTTACACTATATGGACAAAAGTATCCAAACACCTGCATTTACACATCCCAAACCAAGAATATTATTATGACTTTTGCCCTCCTTCTGCTGCTATAACAGCCTCTACTCTTCTGGAGGTTGAACATTGTTGGTGGGGTTTGTTTCCATTCAGCCACAATAGCACAGACGTTCAACTGGGTTGAGATCAAGGCTCTGTGCAGGCCAATCATATCCGATATATTCAAACTAATTCAATATGGACAGTGGATTGTGCGTGGGGACATTATTGTGCCAAAACAGGAACCAGCCTGTTGCCAAAAAATTGGAAGCACAGAACTGTTGAGAATGTCACTGTACTGCTATAGCCTTAATGTTTGCCTGAATACAAACAGGAGTCCTTCCAAGCCATGGAAAACATCCCCAGACCATTATTTCTCTTCCACTAATCTGTGCACATTATGCATTCAGACATCTTCCAGATCCAGACTAGTCCATCCGACTCTGATAGTGAGTGTCAATTTAAATGGAGTGTCCAGATATTTTAGTAAAAAAGTGAGTCTGGATACTTTTGACTAAAAAACTTAGCTTATGATATTGCTGTATGTTCAGAGAGAAAGCTATGTCCATACTGCTGACACACTGCATCCGTGTTCACCAGTCAGCAATGATTTATTTACCATAGCAGCTAAATGTTACCAGCTTGTTGGAGAATATTGCCTGCCCAATCAATCCTGAATTTCTTTAGTCCATTGGGGATCTCTTTCTGTTTCTTTATCCCTCCACTTCAAGAAGTCCCAGGGCTCCCGTCCAACACCCTGTGATGTAATTGCGCATCTCCATATGCACAGGGTTGGGGGCAAGGGGGCGGCCATGTTGCATAGGGCACCCATGTTGCATAGGGCACCCGGCTGGCTTGGCCCTGCTCTGTGCCAATATAATTTCATTACAAGGCATCGGATCATTTTCTCCTGACCAATATCATGCCCACATTCTGTATGATGCCACAGGAGGCCAACAATGAAGTAATAGTAACCTTAGCCCAGGAGTGTCCAAAAGTTAGATCCGGATCTCCCAGTAGACCTTTAGTTGGTGATCAGTAGATCTCAAGAAACTGTCAACAAACAGCTTGTCTAAATTACCCTCCTGTTTCATTCTTTTCATTAAGATATTTATTACAGTTTATTTATTTAGTTACATAATAAATAGTTGTTAGTTAAACATAGCAATATACATTTGCTCATAAAGCAATATAATAATAAGTAATGTTTTCAGTGTTCGATGTAGACCATAATGGGGCAACATCACTAAAACTAGACCCCTCATTAGTAAGTATGGGCACTCCTGCCTTAGCCTTTAGCCTTGCCTTTATTTACTCATCTTCAAGACTACAACTGTGACTGTGCATTGAAAAATACATTTCCGTTGACTTGCTCTACCTTGATATACCTTAACATATCAGGGAAAGCTTATTAGTGTCCTGTTCTCTCTGTAATGCCAACCCCTTTAATAAACCTCAACTTCCACCAAAACTTCATCTACCCAACTCAACTAAGATTAGAGAGGTTCTGCTATGGGAATTTCCCATTCTCTGCGAGAGTTTGTGAGTGGGGCCCTCTCCTCCTTTTATTCAGGCTTTATTTATGGTTGTATAGTGTTAGGTTGCCTTTTAATATTCGGTGTACAATGTTCTATCCCTTCCCCCATAGACATTGAGTTCAGAACTGCTTATGCCCAGATCCTTTCCATGCACTACTCCACCTCTGTCTCGCCACAAAGCTACAGCCTTGAATAACAGTGTTTCCTGCAATGTGGGAACTCTTCATTTTTTCAATTCATTTTTTTCAGTCATTACTTGCATTTCCTTTTCTTCCATTATTAAGGGGTTTCCAAAGGCAACTACCCTTCAATAACAACTGACTGCATTCACATAGATAGAGTCTGCCTCGAAAGACAATGCAAAATCTCATATGCCATAGATTCATGTCCATTGGAATTGTTTTGTATTGATAAAGGCAGAAATGTCCTTTATCGCAAGGGGACATTTTAATGTTTATGATCATTTTGTACAGGCTATGAACTTACAATAGTGTTGACAATCGTTCTTATGGCTTGTATTCACTATTACTAGTTCTGTTTGGTCTGGTCATGCCAATAATGATCATGTGGACTAATAATGAGAGGGGGTTGATTTAATGGATTATGAGGCCTAGGCAGTGTAAACATGTAGGTAATATTTCTAGGTCAGGCAGGTAATGTATGCTAGTTTATCTTTATAAATGGAAAGCCCTGCAACAGGAATATTATTATATATATACATATTTTTAATATATCCGTCAGACAAATACAAAGGAAAACAAGAATTTCAAACATTTAGTGTGCCTTCATGGGCTAGAAGGCATATTGTGTCCCAGATCTGTAAAATTTTAATTGACAGACAAGGACAGTCTGCCACTAGGGAAGCTACTGATTTCACCTTCCAAAGCCTTAAATCTTTCCTGCTGTTAGAGAACATATGAAGAGTTCTAACAAAATCCCTGGTACTGCAATATACTGTCCCAATGCAAGCAAGCTCTTGGTATGTAAAGGTTTAAATTTTCAAGTCTACAGCCCTAATATAACATCAAGCATCAGCTTGACTTTAAGAGGTTTTTCAGCTCACAGGGTTCAAAGATGCATTTCTATTGTATAATAGTGGGCTTACAAGATTTCTTACAAGTCTCAGAAGATTTGAGTTCTAAAATGACAATTAGAGAAAGCTTTTCAACAGACAAACATGCAGGCTGACCACGAGTGTTTTATAGAAGGACAGTGAGGGTTTGACATCTCAATACCAGCACAGCAATTTACATGTTTCCCCTTTTAAATCCTACACCCTCTTCTTGGATTCTCTCCCTTCCCATATTGTGCTATTCATAGCGCCACAGTGACTAATGAGTCTAATATCCATGGAATAGAAACTGTCAGCCAGAGCCTATTACCATACCAGAAATGTGTCATGTGATGACTGGGGTCAAATGTTAAGGTCTCCCCTTTGGATATCTGAATGCCTTCACATTCCCAGCTTCAGTGCAGGAAAAATGTCAGGTCAGCAATATAGGCAAATAGGAGGAAATATCAATGTGTAATTGTATCCGCATGGCTCTGATTAGTCACAGAGAGGCTCCTCAGTAATCGTGTTTGTACCTTAACAAATAAAGATCATTATTATTGTCTTCCTGTCTCATAAGTTAGAATATGTAATTTATTAAAACCCAATATTTGTAAACAGACAGTAAAATTAGGCGAATATGGATACCTAACGAAAAAAGACACCACCATACATTTGGGGTACTCACTCTTCCCTTTGCAGTAACTGTAAAATACATTGGATAGTTGCCTATAGAGATATGCCAAAGATAATTCTGTATATATATATATATATATATATATATATATATATATATATATATATATATATATACAGAATTATATATATATATATACACACATATATATATATATCTATATATATATACACATATATATACATAGATACATGTATATAGGATATAGTAGTCTCCCTTCCCACTGTTAAAAATGCCATCAGCAGGGCAAGTTAAAAAACCTATTGTATGTCATTATGATGTCTTTATTATGAGGAAAGGTGGAGCTGGACCTAAAGATGAAAGGGTCTCTTTATTTCCCTTGGGCAATTGCTGCTAAATTGAGCCATTGCATCATTGATCTTTGGGGATCCAGTTACCAGGCTCCATTCTTTTTATCTTCCTAATCACCCCCCCCCCCGCTTTTCTGTTCTGTACTTGAGTTATATTTACAGTCCACTTCCTCTAACAAGCAACGGATAATAACAATATATACACATACAATAAAATTCTGCCAAGAATCAATACCTATAGCAGTCAGAATCTGAATCCTGGAAGTGTCTATTGTCATTAATTGGGCGAAGGACTTCGAGCACCGCCAATTAGTCATGAAAAAATAAGATATACCTTCTTAAAGCAGACATATTGAATGAGTGAAAACCCCCTCTCATCTTGTAGGCAATAAAGAATATCATATGGTGCTAGTTTCACTTTGGGCTAAAATGAATATCATCTTTAAAAATTACCCCTTTAGAAATCTCTATAGATCTGCTACAGCCCATCTCTATGTTTCAGATGAGCTATGGGCATATTCTAAAGGTCCCAGCCAGGCCCAGACTGGCAATCTGCGGGTTCTGGCAAATGCCAGAGGGACTACTATAAGGTGCCATAGAAAGTCAGTATTTAGTGGGCTGGTGAGGGCTGTTTGGCCTCTGTGTACCTGAAATGCCAGGGCTATTTTAATTCTCAGTCTGGACCAGCTAGAAACACAGTAGGAGGGGATAGCCAATTGCAGCCCTGCATTCACACAATGGCAAAGACAGGCTTCAGTTCCCTAACAGGTCAGCCTAGCTACTGACTGGTCACCTACAACTTCTGACAGGGCATTGTACTGAACAGGATGGGGACATCGGGACATCAGGAAAAAACTAAGCGGGCCCTGGCCCATGGGGGCTCCCCTGACCGAGGTCCGCTCCCTGTGAGTACCCCCCCACTTCTGATCATGGCAAAGAAAAGGTAAAAATGTGCTCGAGTGTGTGCAGGAGGGTAAGGCAGTTTTATTTTGGGGGACCTTGCTTCTGGGATGGGGGTCTTGCAGCAGGTGTGGGCCCTCATTGGATGGGGGCTAGGATTGCCACCTTTTCTGGAAAAAAAATACCGTCCTTCCTATATATTTATCTTTTTTCCCTATTAATAACATTGGGATCAACCATCATTTTTACCAGCCATGCCAGTAAAATACCGGACAGGTGGCAACCCTAGTGGGGGCCCTGAGGTGGCAATCCTGGTGGGCCCCACACACCCCATTCTGACACTGGTGCCGAGTCCCCTGCACAGTCTGGGAAAGGAGGCAGCAGTAAGTTGAACAGATGGGTGGGACTAGTAGGGTTCTGCAGAAATTGTAAATAAACAAACTGAAATGCAACTTTTTTAAACCGCATTCCTTAAATATTCAAAAGAGTATACACATTCTGGCACATTCTTGGAATATATGAAAAACAATTCTTGTTTTACCCTAGATGAAGTAAGCAAAAAAAGTAAAATTTTGGGGCCTTGTTTTTTACCCACAATGCAATGTTTGGCCTTTACTTCCAGACTGCACGTTAAAAACCGTTGGGGAATTGGTTCAGTGGGCACAGATTTGGTGTGCTTATTGAAGCAAGCTGCTTTGAGAAAATGGAGCTGCCACCAGGTCCAGGGTGACAGTAGCTACAGGGTTCTCCAACACATTAGGCGTTGCCAATCATTCATCAGAAGAGGGAGGATGGACAGATTGACAACCATGTGTAAGTAGAGGAGAGTGTTTGGCAGGACCAGAATTAGGGATAGCCAGAAGAAGCCCGTGCCTAGGGTGCAAAGGAGAAGGGGACACTGACATGGGTGATTCTTGCCTCTTTGCTGCCCTGAGATGGCATTCTTTCTACCATCCCCCCCTCACACTCACCTTTCCAGTGTCCCAGGGGGTTTAGGGGGCTCCATGTTGCTAGTGCAGAGAGCACCAGAGAAAAAAAAGGTTTTCTATTCCCAATAGTATTTATTGTTTTCTAGTTCTTATGGATCATACAGACAATGAGTGTGCCCATTTCTGCTGTGTGCTATGGCATGGCTGCAAAGTGGCTGTCTATGCACTGCTAGGACCAGTATTTATATATTATTTAACAGTGACATATCTCTCCGCATGTAATATAGCCAAGTGTGGGTGGATTGTTTTTATCTTATCTGCAAAGGAAAACACTTCAATGTTGAGGGCCAGAAGGTAGGCTTAATAATTCATAACAGATTTCGCTATCTGCAAGAATCAAGCCGACACTACATCTTGGCTGGCAGCGAATCATTGGCAGTCCGGCACTTGCTCCAATCTTCAGCAGAAGCTCATGAAAAAAACAAAAATCTGTGCTTTCAGCCAGAGCCAAAGGGCTGCTTGTTAGGAACGGATGCGAGTGCATGGCATTAACATAAGCCTGATATAATTCCACATGGAGAGCTATAACTATAGCACTAATAATTATATGATAATGGAGTCTTCACATGCCTTGGCCACTGTGCTGTTGACCTCTTTGGCACCCAGTTAGAAGATAGGGACATGCTCACCCATATCTCATCTCCTCATTCATTAGCACAGCTCAGAGTATCAGCAGCTTATTGCATGCCTCCTTAGAAAAGCCAAACTCACTGTTCTATAAATGAAATAGCAGGGAATAACAGGAACTGTAGTTTCAAGTCTGCACCTGCCTCTGCCCGTGTATAAAATACAGGTCTTGACACCTTAATAGAAGGCTTGCAAATAACTTGTGCATAAAATAAGGATCTCCTGCATATGCACATCTATTGTTGCTGCACTGAATTATTTGTTAACCCCTTTTCCCAAAGAATGTAGCACATGCTTTCTCTGTTTAGTCAGTCATGGTAACTTGGGGTGCATTGGCTTTCCCACAGGCTCTATAAAGTTCAGGGCCGAGTGCAACAGCCCTTGTTCACATCCCTTAAAGTAAGACTGCACCAGGATTCATTTCTGTAAGTGCAACATAGTGCTGAATGAATGTCTAGGAGAATATTTTATCCTTGCGGCACGTGCAGGTATGGGATCTGCTATCCGAAAACTCATTATCCAGAATGTTCCAATTTACAAAAAGGCTGTCTCCCATTTTATCCAAATAACCCACATTTCTAAAAATGATTTCCCTTATCCAGAAAATCCCAAGTATTCTGGATAACAGGTCCCATACAAGTATATTCAATTGTAATAACACATATGAACTGGAATTAGGCTTTAATTATATAGGTATGGCATCTATCCAGAACGCTCTGAATTATAGGAAGGTTTGGTACCTTTTAGGTTATCTGTAGGGCTGGCAGTAAATCCAATGGCAATGTGGTGGCCTGCTCCGTTTGCTCCTTAAAGAAGGTCGGGGCGAATGGGGTGATGCCTACATGCAAGCTGCAGGTGTCTGTGCTCCAGAAATGAGTACAAAGCAGGGTGCAAAGTGGCCTTTTCATAAGTTTGCACGGTGTTCTTTAACGTAAATGACCCATAATAGCTTGCACTTACTTGCACCATAACGAAGCCGCACAGAATTACACTGTTTTTTAACATTTAAATGTTTTTTTTATTAGCCTTGACACATGATAATCCCAATAACAGGAAACCAATGGAAACCCCCAGATCCCTAACATACCTGCACTAAAATTGCACCTGTCTGTGAGACCACCTCCCCTTCTGTATCATCACTTGTATAAACATGTGTCTGGCCAGCATTATCTCTGACTAATTCCTGCACTATCCTCCAGCTCAGAGAACATTTTATAACAGATGTCAAGGTTCTGAAGCTGAAAGCCATTTCAAGCTGAAGGCGGCCGTCGTTTACCGTGTACTGTGTTAAATAAAAATTGCAGAGATCACAGTGTGTCCTATTTACTTTTCCAGGAGGTTCTGTCAACATCAAGCACAATGAGTACCAACAACACAGATATTAATGTTTGAAGCATAAGCAGCAGATAGAGGGGTTATAGCTTAGAAGGCAGGGCTTGGTGTCTCTGCAGCAGGGGGTGGGGGAAGGAAAGGGGAGAGAAAGGATGCTGGGGGGTTAGTAATGGACAAGTTGAATTGGAATTGAGTAATGATGGTAATAGGGAAAAAGAGAGAGAGAGAGTGTTGGGGTCAAGTGGTGAAGAGAGATGTTTATTGCTACTCAAGAATCCTTTACAGCACAGACGGCAATACAATAGAATATGTGGATTGAATTCTGTGTAGCAAAAAGTAACAAATGATCTCTGGACCTGTTTATTACCATACCAGTCTGCAGATGAAAGCAGTATGCAATGCTAACGGGATTGTATCTGTGGTTTTTATACAACCAAAACATAACAGTATCTCTGACTTATTACTGGCAAATAGAAGAGGTTTGTCAGCACCTTTCCATTTATCACTGCCATGATGATGATGATGATGATATTGCCCTTTGTTAGTCTTGTGAAGCTCCTAAAGGTTGTACATGCCAGATACACTTGTATCGGCTCTTTCAAGGTCCAGTAAAATTCAAACACACTGCAGTAAATGGATACTGGCAAAAACAGTTTCTTATTATGCATTTCAGCAAACTCCTGTTGCCATGACAGCAATACAAAGGCCACATACTGTATCATGCTGTCAGAAAGTGTGCCGCATAAGCTTTTTTACATTGCCCTTGGCTCTCCATCATACACCCATGTCACTCCTTTCCACTTTTATTTTGGAATCATTACTCCAAGTTTGCCTACAATCTCAGCTCTTTCAATCTTTACTCGTCCTTTTGCTTTAGCGCAAAAGATATCTGCCAACTCTTTGTGTGATTGTGGCTAGAGTTTCCATTCATTCAGAAATCCCTGCACCCAACTGCACCTGAACATGCTCTGTGTATCTGTACTTGTATGTGTAGCTTGTGGTTGTCCAGCTTAGATCTCCTGTCACCATTAGTGGTTGGAAGCAATTGTAGACTTGTTGGTGTGCACAAAAGTAGTAATACCACTGCACACAAACTGTTACAGAACATTGATTTGAACATGTTGGGAATGGTAGTTCACGCCGCAACTTTGGCCCAATTGCCCAAGACCCAGTTCCAAGAGCCTTTACCATGAACTGGAAAAGAGGTATAAAGGAGCTATACAGCAGCTCATATACAGTATATATATATATATATATATATATATATATATATATATATATATATATAGATATATATATATATATATATATAGATATATATATATATATATTATAATGTGTATATATACAGCCAAAAGTGTGCACGCCATTGAACAAGGTGACGTGCCTGGGCGATTATAAATCAATATTGAATTGTTACTTTGAGAAAGGCCTGGGACCAGGCCGAAACGTCAGTCTGTAACTTCTACAATAAATCATTTATTCCTTTTAAGAAGTCCTGAGAGTGCGGACCTTATTGCATTATGGAGGTTGTATTCGACATAAATTTTTGCCGTGCACCCGAGTTATTATTTAAAGCTTGAAACACTAAAGTACTGTTTAACGTGCATCTATCATATGAAGCGAGAAAACAACAGCATTGATTGAACACATGGACATTTCCCTGCCTTAATAACAGCTGAGGAACTTTGGGAGCACCGTTCGTATCGAAATGGCCATTACCTTTTTCCCCGCCTGATGGTTTTCCACCTAAGATGGATGTGGGTTTTCGTGACAAACTGGGCGAGCATACGTCCTGCTACAAACTGAGACACCATTTCCCTGCATTATCGCTTCCACCCCAGTGACTACAGAGGGAGACCGGAAATACAGCAGGATAATTTAACCTGCCTGGAGAGAACAGCCAAAACCCTGCAGAGTAATGCCACGTTAGACTCCAACCAGATCTGATGGAAGAACCTTTCCGTGACTGCTATGAGATGGGCCATGAGATCGGTGAGTGTGCAAATAGAGTGGCATTGTGGGAGCGGCTGAAGCGATGCGGTTGTGTGTGTCAGCAGCCGGGGCATTGTGGCTGTGCGGCAGAGATGGCGATCGGGGGCCGACTCGACGGGTGGTGAGTGGATTCCAGCCTGTTACTAGGAGTGTGATGGCCCCTACACTCTGTGGGCGCCTGGTGACTGATAGCCACAAACCAGTTGACAATAGCAAGTGGCGGATGCAGCCTGGGCCCCTTGCAGCCGTAGAGGTGGTAGTGGGGGCACACAATAAATATTTTGTGCTTAAAACTGTGACAATTTTTCATAGACATTTTGCCTTACCACATCTTTAGCTCTAACGTCTTGATAAAAAGATACATCATGAACTTGCACACATGAACTATAACTAGATGCTTCATTGATGAACTTGCACACATGAACTATAACTAGAAGCTTCATAGATTATCGCTGCATGAGGGAATGCAGCAGATTGGATCTGATATAAGAACTGTGCATAATATGCAATCAATTTTTTTACTTTTGTCTTCCCCATTTTTTGCTTTTTCACTTTAATTTTTTTATATATTTTTCACATATTTTTTCCATTTATGTATTTGTCATTGACTGGTATTCATGGTGGGTAGCACTTTAGTGTTTATTAAAACCAAATAGCATTTACACAATTAAGGGTAAATGAAGCCCTTTTTGAGATCGGTGTGATACATAATGTACTGTATGGGTAGTTTACTTTTAAGTTATATGTGGGGAATTTTAATTTATTTAGATTTATGTATTAACAATTTGATTCCTTTTAGGACACATAGTGACTTGGATACACATCAGAGCATATAACCTTTTTATTATGTATTATTTCTATTTATGACACATTCTACTGGTTTCACAATAGTAGGTGGGCGTAGAGACTAGGGTTATCACCTGTGCATAGTTTAAAAGTTCTGAGGTATATAGAAGTGTGTGCTTCTATGTAGTAGGAGCTAACGAACATGTGAGTTCATTAAACTAGAGTTATATAGAGTCAGTGAGAGGGACATTTACATAGTTTATTATAATGATACATGAAAAATATACTTAGTTTTAGTGAGCTGAGGTATAATATGGCCCAGTGATAGAACGAGTTGTCCATGTTTTATTAGATCCTCATGTATTATACACAGTAGCAACACTTTGATTGTTACAATTTTATTATAATAATTTCAGTAAGTAACATTGCAACACTGTGGTTTGTTTTTAACTTTGTTTTAAACTGTTATTTAAAAGTAGCCTTTTGGTTCCCTATAATGTGCTTAGATAAATCAATCATTTAAGCAACACTTGTGTGCAGCAATGAAAGTTGGTTTGATTGCCAGTCGCTAAATACTGACGATTACATCACGTCAATCAGACTGTTGTTTGCCCGCCTTTTCATGTGTATAAAATGCATTTTCAATATTGAATTGTTACTTTGAGAAAGGCCTGGGACCAGGCCGAAACGTCAGTCTGTAACTTCTACAATAAACCATTTATTCCTTTTAAGAAGTCCTGAGAGTGCGGACCTTATTGCATTTTGGTTTGGATAAATACGTGGGACACTGCACCCAGGCATGTAAACCTTTTTATCGAGAGTGCTGGCAACATGGAGGTTATATATATATCTATATATATATATATATATATATATATATATATATATATATATATCTATATCTATATCTATATCTATATCTATATCTATATATATATATATATATATATAGATATACATCTCTCTCTCTCTCTATATATATATATAGATATATCTCTCTATATATCTCTCTCTCTCTCTCTCTCTCTCTCTCTATATATATATATGTATATATGTATATATATATATATATATATATATTTATTTATTTATTTTTTTTAAAATGTACCAGCACACCAACTGTATTAAATATATATTCAAATATATATATATGTATATAATAACACAAAAATATTGCACTCAACAGGCTTAGTTAGAGTAACTGATTTAAATAGACAAAAAGAAATTCCAACGTTTCAAAGTTTTTGTTTTGTTTGGAGTGCTCCTCCATGTTCCTGTGAGTGCCATGACTTCATACATTTTATTCACTATTATGCATGAGCACCCAGTTCTGGACTGCTTTTGGGGTGTGCGGCTCATACTGCTGCTTTATACATATATATAACAAACAAGGGAAAGTTGTGCTCACCACTAATTTTTTTTAAAACATTAGGCGGGGGTGCAATGAGGCTGTGACCACAAAATACATGTAGACAAATACAAGAGTCCTCTGCACTCAACCCATTATCAATATATTTAAAACAGAGACATTTTGTGCATACTGCTACTGAAAAATGCCTTACCCTTTAAACAAAACAGGGATTGTTTGTCCATATTTTGCAAGGTATTTAAGCTGGCCAACTACGTCAAAGTCATTCCATATCTCGCCAGTCCTACGCTCAATTTTCATTTGAATTCTTAATGAATCAAATTATAGACAAATAGCAGGGGACCTTTTTACCCATAAAGTGGATCACCGTACCAGAGGCCACCCCTTTAGACTAGTAGAAAAGAAGTTTCATTTGAAGCAACGTAGGGGGTTCTTCACAGTCAGGACAGTAAGGTCAACTACATCAAAGTCATTCCATATCTCGCCAGTCCTACGCTCAATTTTCATTTGAATTCTTAATGAATCAAATTATAGACAAATAGCAGGGGACCTTTTTACCCATAAAGTGGATCACCGTACCAGAGGCCACCCCTTTAGACTAGTAGAAAAGAAGTTTCATTTGAAGCAACGTAGGGGGTTCTTCACAGTCAGGACAGTAAGGTTGTGGAATGCACTGCCGGGTGATGTTGTGATGGCTGATTCAGTTAATGCCTTTAAGAATGGCTTGAATGATTTTTTGGACAGACATAATATCAAAGGCTATTGTGATACTAAGCTCTATAGTTAGTATAGGTATGGGTATGTAGAATTATGGTCACATTATGGGGGAAATAAACATAGCTATTTGAATCCGCCATTGCGCTTGTTGATGTAAATGACCCTTATAGTGTATCTTCATAACATACACATTGATGATCCTAATCATCTCACAGTGCCACTTGCTTTCATATGATATGTTTTCCACGAGCCCCTATACCACTACACAATAAATTGCTGTGCCCTTCTCTCCTGGTCTCTGTACTACAATGCCTCAGGAACAGCAATAACCGACAGAAACCATTCTCCTAGACTTCCACATCCAATAATGTGCTTATTGTGTCAGATTGAATATATTTCCTGCCCTTTCAGTGCTCTCCTTTTTATATAAATGAATCGCTAGCGATGTGATGTTCAGGTTCTTTTTCAGGAATCTGTGCTATGCTTTCTCTGGAATGATTGTGCTCTTATCTGTATTCCCTCCCTGTCATTCACATCCACGGATTCTCACCCCAGTGTCTGTCAGTCAGTCATGTTAAAGGGTTTTATCAGTGTTTAACCCAAGCTGTCAAAGCAGTATCCGCAGGTGGCACAGTGCATTGACAGAGCCCCATGTATGATGTTTGTACTCATTAAAGCACTTAGTTTTGTGATACACAACATGCCAACGCAGGCTGGTGTAACATTATAATTAAAATAAAAACTTGGGACTCATTTTTCAAGGAAATATATAACAACACAGAGCCATTTGCTGACGTTAAAACAGATAGATAAAACATGTAGCTATAAATTATACAGTTACAGTACAAGCAAAACCTACACTGGTAACTCAGAGTAACCAGCAATTCTTACTTATGTATGATAATGAAAGCATAATTTTGTTATGGGTTAGTGGACTACTCACAACCCTAGGACTTGGTTTTTGCCTTTTTTAATTCTTCAGGTTGTAATAAGGACTTCCCTTACCTCATCAAAGTTACAGATAACTAAAATATATAGTAGTTCCAGGAATTGCCTTTATGCTCCGGGTATATCTTGTATAAGTATGGGATCCTTTCTCCAGAAACCCGTTATCCAGAAAGTTTCAAATTACGGCATGCCCGTCTCCCATAGATTCCATTTTATCCAAATAATCCAAATTTTTCAAAATGATTTCCTTTTCTTTGTAATAATTAAACAGTGCCTGACCCTCATGGGCCCCCACCGGGCCAGACCCCCCTCTCCAGATATCTGGATTTGAAAAAAAATATTTTTTTCCGGCGCATCGCCGTCTGTGCAAGGGACGCCATTGGGCATGCGCGCCAATCGGCTCAATGAAGAATTCAAGCTGAGCCGGCATGTCACAGTAAGGGCCAAGGGGCCAGAAGGGTGGCCCAGGACAGCATTCCCGGGGGGCCCCGGGCCCCCCAGTCCGACCCTGCTTGTACTTGATCCCAATTAAGATATAATTAATGTAAATTGGAAGCAAAACCAGATTATTGGGTTTATTTAATGTTTACATGATTTTGTAGTAGACTTAAAGGGCATGTAAAGGCAAAAAAAAATCTAATTTTTACTTTCATAAATATACTTTATTTAAAAAATGTGTACCGTTTTTATGAGAAACCTGACTGTATGCAGTGAAATTCTCCCTTCACTTACTGCTGTGGATAGGAATTGTCAAACGGTCCCTAACTGCTCTGCAGGGAAACAATCATACTTATGAACAGCAGGGGGAGCCCCCGCTTTACTTCCCAGCCATGCAGAACACAAGCAGCTTTGTTTGTTTGCCTGTAGAGCAGTTGGCAACTATGTAGAGATTTATATTGGGTTTTATTTTTGCCTTTACATCCCCTTTACTGTTTCCAACTCCAGCTGCAGGGACAAAGATCGTGGAGCCAGATTTAAACAGATAAACTGGGATTCTGTTTGGAGGATTATTTTGCTGCAGCCACTGGTTCTGCAGAGTTGTAGAAAGTTTGTATTAAACAATACAAAACTATAAAATCCACATTAGATTACATGACCACACAGGACGCGCACACTCAAGCAATGGGGTGGGGGCGGGGTTTGAGAGGGGGACTGTGTTACTATGCGCGCCGGGCCCCTTCCAAGATTTTTGCAGGGGGGCCCGTCAAGCACTTGTTACACCACTGCCTAGCAACCATGCATTGATTTGAATAAGAAACTGCAATATGAATAGGAAAGAGTCTGAATTGTAAAATGAGTAATAAAAAGTAGCATTAACAATGAATTTGTAGCCTTACAGAGCATTTGTTTTTTTAGATGGGGGTCAGTGACCCCAATTTAAAAGCTGGAAAAAGTCAGGAGAAGAAGACAAATAATTAAAAAACTATAACAGATAAATAATGAAGACCAATTGAAAAGCCCTTGTTAATCCCTTAATGTGTCTATTCATGATCAGATTTAAGATGCTGCTGATCCAGGTCCTTTAGACTGAGCCAACAGCTTATACGTCCATGTATGGGGCACATGGATGGGCCTATATTGATATTGGTCCAGTTTGAAAACTCTGTTGGATGATACATCAGCACATTGATCCCATCCTTGTCTATGAGTCTCCACATGTCATAATGGATGATCCAATTTGGCCCAGACTATGGGTCCAGATCCAGTCATTTGGCGATCTCTTCATACAAGTGGATCTAGCTGTATATCCCCCCGTTTACTTGTGTGTGATTGTGGTACAAAGATTGCACTTTGAGTTCAAGTATTTCTTGTTGTATCTATAGCTAAAGCAGAGGCAGGGCCGCCATTAGAAATCACGGGGCCCCATACAACAAAATTTTCGGGGGCCCCCTGGGACCCGCCCACACTACACACGCCCACACATCCCGCCCCAAAGACCACACAGACATCACCGCTAAAAAAGTAACCCCCCCACACACAAGTTATAAAAAGCTATTGATGGTCAGGGCCCCCTTATTAGTTAAAAAAAAAACATTGGTGCCAGGGTCTCCCTTACAAGTTAAAAATAAATTGGAGCCCCCAAAAAATTTATTTTAAAAAACATTGGTGCCAGGGCCCCCCTTACAAGTTAAAAAAAAAAACATTGGTGCCAGGGCCCCTCTTACGAGTTAAAAAGAAAATGGGGCCCCAAAAATTATATTTAAAAAAAAACAAAACAATGGTGGCAGGGGCCTATAGAATATTAAAATAATAAATTGGTGGCAAGGGGATCAAAAAAAACAACCCACATTGGTGTTCAGTAGAATTGAACTTATGGCTTCAGCACTTCAACTTCGTCTCCTTTTGTGACTTTGGGTCTTTTCGCAGCTTCAGGACTTCAATTTCGGTTGTTTTTGTGACTTTGGGTCTTTTCGCCGCTTCAGGACTTCAATATCAGCTGTTTTCGTGACTTCGGGTCTTTTTGCCGGTTCGGGGCTTCTGCTATTTTAGTGACTTCTGGTCTTTTGGCTGTTCTCGGCACTTCTGCATTTCGGCTGTTCGCGATGGGCACACCGCTTTGGCTCTTTCAAGGGGGGCCCGGCTCTTTCAAAACTGCAGCACTGCCAGGCCCCCCCTTCATGCCCGGGCCCCCTGTCCCCCCCTGATGGCGGCCCTGTACAGAGGAATCATCTACCCTGACACCAAGGCACAGCCACCAACCCATTTCGTGTTCCGGAGATTGCCATTGTTGCCCATCAGCCAAAGAGCTACTTGGAAATACTGGCAAATGAATCCGTGACAAAATGCAAGGCATGCTGGGAAATGCGTGAATGTAGAATAAAAATATTTTTGGCTATAGAACCTCAAATTACTTCTACAGCTGTTTCATAAAAAGGCAATTTTACAGCTCTCTTTATAGGGTGATGTGATTCTTCCATTGCATTGCAGAACGCTGGTGTTGTTGTTGTTGGGGGGAGTTAATTGAATTAATAGTAGAGAATACAGCTCCCCTTCATTGAGTGATAAAGCCTATGCTTTGCTCTAAAGATAACAACAGGATCCCCTGTCATTGGCAGCTGTAACCTCTTCAGCACTGGAGACTTCTCGATAGATGTTGCTAAGCAAAGACCGTCAGAAGCAGAGATCTCCTAGAGCGCTCCAGTCCTGAGATTTCAGCACAATGGACAGCACCTCCATTCTGCTGTGTGTGTGTGTGTGTGTATACCATGTGCTATAGAGAGGATTGCTGCAGAACTGGGAGCTGTCCATGCCCTAAATGGAAATGAACGGACACGCACTGATTCTAGAGCTGAAGGCTGAAACACAATACTGATAAGATACAGGAATATCTTTCCTCCAATTGGGAATTGAGATAGACTGCATTAGGAGAGTCTTCGAAGCTGCCTGTTTGCAATCAATAAACATTGTATTAAACCCACCTCCTGTTGCACTGCTAATGTTCCTCTAAACACACATGCAGATTAGAGCATGGGTGCCACGTTGACTTTAAGGGCAAAAATATCCCTTAGTCGCAATCCAGTGAGTATAAAATATGCAGCATTTGTGTGCAATGTTTTGGCCAACCAACTGTAGCAGAACTAACACTCACAGCTTACTCCAATTATGTTAACATATGACTGGTACAGGAGCAATCCTGGGACTGCTGCCTAAGGTCCCCTCTCCAGCTCAGTGCTTAAAACTGTCGGAGTGGGTCACTGGTGCAATGAGCACAAAAGCTCTCTCTGCACTAGAGGAACCATATTTCTGGGTTAAAACCCCCAAATTCGGCCCAAACAGGCCACTCTACCACTTGAGGCAAGGTTCTCACCTTGCCTCATGGCAGGAGAGGCCCAGTACTGTTAGATAAAGTCAACAACAGATGTAAGACTGGGCAAGTGTCAGGGTGCCAGGGTCTTAACCTTAGACCACCAGCCCACTCTTCAAAATGTATTTCCTAGTATCTTCTCTTTGTATACATTATTATCTACCCTTCCCTCTATTTCTTTTCTTTGTAATAGGCAATGGCTAGGACCCACTGAGACCTAGGCTCACGTGGAGTTTTCCTAGGGCCAGTATGACAATGGGCTGGGCATCCCTGTATTACATGTGTATGATATATGACACAAATTGAACATACAGCAGCAAATTGACACAGTTATAACGTCAAAGCTGTAAGTTAATTATTTATTTTACAGTATACTAACAGAATAAAATGAATTAAATATAAATATATGTGTGTGTGTGTGTCTGTTATAAATATAAAGAACCTATCCACACACACACATATATATGTAAAATATTTTTCTCCAAATAAGTGTATTTTAATCTATATAAGTGTATTGAGGGTAGAAAGCAACTGACTGGACAATGTATTGCTGAAGCTGGCAGGACAGATTGCATTACTAATCACAGGCCATTTCATGCAGTTGTGTTAGAAAAGGGCTGACAATTGGCTATGGGAACCCAGGAACAGAGGGTCCCCTTAATCATCATTATTAGTTCTTTTGGGGCATAAAGATAAAAACACATATTACATTGTTTGGATACTGGTTAGACATGTATAAATTAAGAAGGTCCAGCCAACAATCTTTTAGCTGCTGTCCCATTACAACTAAAACTCCTACAAGGCTTGGATGCTGGACTGGTTTATGTAACCCCCCCTTTAGAAGGAAGCCCCATTCTGCTTGCATTGCCAGGGCCCCTGCTTCTCTAACTCTGGCATTGTGGGAAACAACCATAGTGAGTGGCAATTGCAGTGCTATCATCTTACTCCATGGTTTTCACTTGTCGATTTGAGAGCAGCTTAAACATTAACAAAGCAAGTTGGCAGCAGGCTTAATATCTAGGGCCCAGTTATGTCCTGCAAAACACATCAAGTCCTTTTGCTATGTGAAAAAGTAGCTACAGTATAGTAGTGATGTGTTTTTCCTAAGCAGTGATATGAGCTATCGTTTGTTCCTGTCGTGTAACCCATAGCAACCCTTCAGCAGATAGCTTGGTCTAGTGCAGTTTCAGGAATAATTAAAGGGAAACATCTGGTTGCTATGGGTTACCGAATTCAGACAAACTATGCCCATATTATTACGTAAACCCTCGCTGGTACATCATATAGATACCTTGTAATGATATGTGTCTTCCATAAACCGTGCTGGAGTTGGGGTGGCTTTTTGAAGGCATGCTGGAGTTGGGGTGGAATTTTGAAGCCATGCTGGATTTGGGGTGGGCTTTTGAAGGCATGCTGGTGTTGGGGTGGGCTTTTGAAGTCAGGCCAGATTTCGTGTGGGATTTTGAAGGCGTGATGGAGTTGGGGTGGGATTTTGAAGGCATACTGGAGTTGGGGTGGAATTTTGAAGGCATACTGGAGTTGGGGCGGAATTTTGAAGGCATGCTCTAGTTGGGGTGGGATTATGAAGGCATGCTGGAGTTTGGGTGGACTTTTACAGGCAATGGCAGCTACTATGGGCCAAGGATACATGCACACAGAGCTCTGGGTGTGATTATGATTGTATATACAACTTGTCTCTAAGCATCAAGCTGTGTACATTCAGCAGACATCACAAGCCTGTGGATTCCATGTCAGATGTTTATTATTGGCATTTGGCAGCATATAATCCAGCACTTATCACTATGCATTAGACACCTTCTGTAACATGTATGAATAGGAGAAGGGGGGACAGCACTGCAATAAGTTATCACACTTCACACAACCACTTCTGCTTCCCTTCTCATCTCTCGCCCCACAGTCCCTATTGATCCGGCTCCCTATTCTAGTCACACACACACTCTCTCTGCTCCAGTACAGAAATCACAAGATTCATCATTACGAGCCGCTGCCAGTAGAACCGCAGAGAAGATTTAAGGTGGCTTTATTTGGATAATAAAATCCTCTCCATCCTGCCATCGGAAAAACCTTCCCAGCTGGATCAAAGTGGAAATGAGATGAGAAAAGGTGCAGGGGGAGAGAAGGAGATGGGGTATTATTATCATAAAAAGAGATCTGGGAGGAAAGGGCATTTGATGAAGAAAAGGCTTGAAAAATAGATTCTATGAAGTAGTAGGAGGGGAAAGGAAGATATGCAGGGGAGCAGTCTGCTATAATATACTGTGGGTGAGATGAAATAAACCAGAAAGGGCCATACAAAGACATGCAGCTTGCCCAGGAATGCAGTATACAGACATAAGAGGTTAAATCATTAAAGCTTTCAGGATACAGAGGGTACGTTTAGAAGAACCTGCCAGTAGCTGATGTTGAAAAGGGACACATGTCCCTATGCACAAATAACTACCTTGAGTCTAGTTCAACCAAAGGAAAATAAAGAAAATTACACAGTGGTGGGAGCTGAAGTTTAACAGCAGGGCTGCAGGTGGTTGGGTCAGTGGTGAAAGTAAAATAATCAGACCTCACAACTGTGGTGTAAGGATGCAGGGGAGAAGGGCCCTGGTAAAGATCTGTATCTTAATCACACCCTTTTTCCTGTCTGCACCCATTCTATTCAAGCAAAGCAGAGATCAGGAAGGGCGAATGTGCGGTAAATGGGGAAAAATAATGAAAATAATGTTACTCCCCTGGTTTAAAAAAGAGATCAGTAATGTAACAAAAAAAGAATAATATATATTATATATTATATATTATATATATATATATATTTTATATATATATATATATATATATATATATATATATATATTGGCTACATTACAGGATGTGGTCTCTATAAGTATTTCATTTTGGTGGGGCCATTAGCTTTGAAGGACACAAAGAATTGAAAATTTAAAGGGTTGAGGAATTGCCGTGTAGTCTTGTGTAAACAAGAGCCCTTAACTCTTAAGGGGAGAACTCATATTTTCTGGCCAAGGAAAGTCCCCAGCAGGTGTGTTGAGTGTGAAGGATACAAGCTACAGAGATGGTAGGGCTGCTGCACAACTGCTAGAAACAGCCCCAAACTGGCTTCCCTCCTTTGTTTGCGTACTGTAAACATATCCCAAGTTGTCACCATGTACTGAGCCTTCTGATGGCGCAGAATATGGCAATGAGCTATCAAAGCAAATCATAATATGATTAAGCATTCTATTCTAGTGGCAGAGTGCTTGGGAAACCACTCCTTTGCTGCTTTTATCTTCCCCTGTTCTGTGGGAGTGGGGAAGAAGAAATAGAATTCTTGATGTATGGAAACATAGAGAGCAACATGCAGATATTGTCCTGTTGTGAGCAGATGTTAATATGTGATCACCCACTTCCTAATATTGACAAATGCAGCAAACACCCCCCCCCCACCCTGCCCCATACCCACAACACATGGCAGATAAGCTAATGCAAAACAAACATTGCTGCCCCCTACCCTAATCTAAAACACTGGCACCCATAGTCAAACATAAACCTTGTACCATTGAACACTAGCACCCACCCTATCGGTTACATAGAGAAACAAACATTGTCGGCTTACGCATTTAGAAATATGGGCACCAACAGCCAAAATGAATTAACTCCCACTCAAACACCAACACATACAAACACCAACTCCCACCAGCACACCTCAACATGCCAAATGCCCCCACATACACAGGCTTCTCTTATATCCCAACACTCCTCTCCAAGCATTTATGTTCCAAAAATGTAAGGACATGTGTGTCCTAGTCCTGTATATGTGTCATGCATGTACACGTGCCTTGTGTATACAATGATGCATCAGCTAGACACAGGCATGTATACATCATGTAAACACACGGTACAATCACGTGCCTAGCAGACTAACTGAAGCTATAACATCATTTCTCTATAATATTTGCCACAATAGCTCATATCTACCCTAAACCTTCTGATACACAAGAAAAAGGGGGAGTATAAAAGGAGGTCGCACTAAGCAGAAAATGTCTGGGTTACAATTTGGAGCTACTTGGTAAGAGTAGCATTACTGCCTTCTGCAGTTTCTATGAGATAGGAAGGAGAAAGAGATATGTCATGTACAGTGGGACAGAACTCGCAGCCCTGTTTTTGTATATTGTACAGACTGTATGTGTGTGCATGTGTGAGTGCACCAGAATATAGAGTATGTGTACATGTATTATATATGGTAACAGCAATACAGTACATGAATGTGCTTACAAAGGGAAGGGATGAATGAAAGATCATGTAGATGTGTGTATGTGAGTTCAAGAGGTGTGTGTGTGTGTATGGCATTTCTTATAATGGTAGCCATGTCTCATCCTCATTATTAATACAGAACATGTATCATAAGAAACAGTGTTGCCAATTATTTTGACATAGGTTTCCTGTATTAAGTTGACATATGGCCACTACATATTGCACGTGTGTTTCCATGCTTGTACATGTGCTTGTGGCCCAGGATTGTGCCATAAATGGTAGATGCATCTCCAATAACTCTTCACTGATTGCTTCACCCAACTGTCTGTCCTCCCACTGTTTAACTCTCAAGTCGTCCACTTTTTCCCCCTCTTTCATCTCATATTTTTCCGTAATGGTTGCTGTCTTCATGGTTTGTCTGATTTTCCTATGAATATGTTTACTTTCTATTTTTTCTAATGCTTTTGCACCCTTGATCTCTCAGGAGAAGATTCTTAAACTGCTGAGATGAGCACACCTAGGGGGAAGCTCAAAGTATTGGATAAGAGGAGGTGGGTACATGCAGAACTATTGGGCACTCCTGCAACTGGAGAAGAATGACTATTAATACCTTGTTTCCATATATTTGCAACTATATTGTCTGCTAAGGGGCACCCCAAACAAATGTTGGTTGGATGCAAACAGTGTGAAAATGTAAAGAACCATGTGTCACATACACAGCCCCCGTTAACTACTCCATCCATATTCCATATTCTATTTAATTTCACTTGTCATTTCTCTTCCACAGTGAACTTTAATACCTCTCATGTCCACAACCTTCTCAATGCAACATTCTCAATAGCATCATCGTCATCCATATTCCTTACTCTTCCCTCACTAGCTTGCCATTTCTTGATCACATGTAGCCAATATCTGTTACGTTATCTCAACACTCGAGCCTTCCCAATAAGGTCCCCATCAGAGTGCTGGAGACCCTTACTCTTCCTTCTTCTGCTTGGCATTTCTCTATCACTTGTATGCAATATCTATTTCATTATTTCCCCAGCCTTCCCAGGTTCCTTTCAGACCACAGGAGTCCCATACTCTTCCCACGTTTCATTTCTTTTCCTCACAGTGAATGGACCCCTTCCATATTTTTTCCAGTGCAGCCACTTTGCCCATTTATCCCCTACACCATCCCAGTTATACACTGTTACAAGTCTAACACCTTTAGCCCCTTAATAAGTCATTTTTCGCCATAAACCAACCTCAGTGTCCATCTCTCCCCTAAACTATCTATGTTATAGCCTTCCCCATGCTTTTTGCCACCTTCAGACCATGTCTTCTACCCCTTTACCCCTCCCCAGTTTTACCCTCTTCTCCACACCTCTGAAACAGTAAACATTACTCTACACATTTCTGTTCTTTATTTCAGCCTTCATCTACATCTTCACCTTCAGCCATATCCTCCCCACTTTAAGTAATGATCTTCTACTTTGAGCCCACATCACCATGCATCATCTTTTGCCTCCCCCAGATATTGAACATCTGAAAATAGCCCCTTCTTTTTACCCTTTACTGCCACCCTCCATTACTGCTTTTCCCCTGCCATACCTGCAGCATCACTTTGTAATGCTCCTCTGGTTTGCGAACCACACACATGTTACATCCCATGTTAGCTTCAAGAAGGTGCAGGTCTACAAGGGAGAGGGCTGGTCACCCCCAGTTTTGCCTGGTTTCTTAGTGATGTGCGCTCAGTGCCTCTTCTGTAGCATCCAAATGGTGATTACAGAAGGAAACGAAACCTAGATCAGAAGTAGTGAGCCGCTTGGTTATCCATCCAGAAAAGGCAGTTAATCCATGGGAGGGAGAGAATAAAAATGTGGGGGAAGCCGAGGTTTGGTGTGGAAGAGGCATGCAGCTGTCCCCCACATCTTGCAAAAATGGGGTGATACGATTCTTCTCGTCCCCACTATAAAGAAGTCTTTTCTCCAGGGCTGCTTTTTTCTCTTACCCAAAAAATGGGGTACCAGCAAGGCATCTATACTGATTCCCTTGAAATATGCTTTTTAAAACATTAGGCTGCTGGTCTTCAGAAAGAAAACATCTCCATGTTCCCCCTGCATATACATAGCTGGGAAGGCACCTGTGCTTAATGTGCCTGCCTCAGAACCCACACGCATGCATTCTCCTCTGTGGGTATAACTGAGGCTCAGTGCTGCTAGGAAAGAGGGAGGGAGACAGGAGAGAGAGAAGGAGGAAGGGAGGTGCGGACTGTGAGAGAAGGAGAGAAGGAGGAAGGGAGGGAGAGAGGGAAAGGTAGCTAATAAATATGGATGGTCTTTGGTGTAACACTCAGAGCCAATCTGTTAGACAGGCTTGAAAACTGCTGAGAGCATTTTTATCAGCAGCCCTGAGCTGTGGCCATGTAAGACATTGAGGGAGGAGATGCAGAAGGCACAACAAGAGCTACAGGGATGCAATAGGGGACTATGAATGCTGGAGCAGCACTAATTCATATTGGGTTAAACTCGTCTGGGTGATTGAAAAGAGTCAGAGCAGACAGGTGACAAATATGACACGCCGTGTACCCGACACTGGTGCTCCATGAGTCATCAGTCAGTTTAACCCTTTGCATAACAGAGAACCCTCCTCACCACCCTTGGATTCAATTCCCAGAATTCAGTGTGTGTCATGGTCTGTCGACTTTATTCCCAGAGAATTAATTTCTTGGCACCATTGGGCTTTCTAGCATTGTTAATTATAGCAAATCACTTTAGCAGCAAAGGAGATACTTTAATGGTATGGCCACCTCACCCCTTCAAAACCAGACGCACACTGTAGATGTATGCTTGATGAGTGGTTTATGTGGATGCATACTGCATGGCTACACAGAAAGCAGTGCGGGCTGTGGCTGGTATCTAAAGGAATGGCTAATTAGCAATGCTAAATTAATTCCCTCTTGCATGAGTGCCCAGGCTCCTTTAATGGAGGAGAATCTCACAGTATATTAATTTTGGTATGATGTAGATATATTCTTTTTTTATTATTATTTGTGGTTTTTGAGTTGTTTTGCTTTTTCTTTAGCATCTCTCTTGTTCAGAAATCAGGTTGCTAGGGTCCAAATTATGCTAGCAACCATGCATTGATATGAATAAGAGACTGGAATATGAATATGCCTGAATAGAAAGATGAGTAATAAAAAGTAAATAAATGTGTAGCCTTACAGATCATTTGTTTTTTTAGATGGGGCCAGTGACCCCCATCTAAAAGCTGGAAAGAGTCAAAAGAAGTAGTCAAATACAGGGGTGTATTTTTATTAGGTTGCCTATAATTTTTTTTTAAAAAAAACGCCCAGCCTCTTTCCAGAAATCTGCTGAAAGTGCTGCAGGGGTGAGTGGTATGGGGCCAGGCTGTGACGTCACACACACATATCACGTGATGTCTCTTCTGCGACGTCCGTCCATGTGATGTCACATGCGTCATGTAGGGGGCGTGTTTAGGTCCGGTGCCAAGGGGAGCATCTGACCTAAATACAGTCCTGGTCAAATAATTCAACACTATTACAAAAAATGTAGACCAATTGAAAGTTTGTCTAGATTTTAAACGTTAAATGTGAACCGCCCCTTTCAATCCTGACAGTCTGACACCTTAATGCGCCACACCAGAGAAGCTCACAACGCAATTAACTGTGGCCCTTAGTGTTAAAGACACAGACCTATTATTATTATTTTTTTAAAGGTTATGTTTTATTTGTTTTTTTAAATATTACAAACAAAAAAATGAACAAAACAATAAATGTGTACAAGTCAAACATGTCACTGGTGTTGAATAAGTTATTTTCAATAGTTTTCCACATTATTTGGTAGTGGAACGGATCGTGGGAGTCATTGCAGGTACAAAAAAAATTAATTATAGGGTTGTATAGTCATCTCTTGGTTGTTCGCCCGGGCCCACTTCCCATCAAGGACTCCATACCTGGCCTCTTGGCTTTATCTTGGGTATTGTAGATTCGACTAGGTTTATCCAGGAGTCCTTTGTGATAGGGATGGGCCCCATCCAGTGCATAATTATATTTTTTTAGCTTAGAACAGCAGGACTCTAAACCTCAACCTTGCATGGGTATTAGGCAATAGGTGATCCACTACTCCTCGGAGACATACTGCGGGGGAGATTATTTGTGAGAAATCTAGGGTGGTTGCTAAGGAAGTTATTACCAGAAGGCATTTATTACTAGGCAGGCCCAAATCATATGTAGAAAGTTGGCTTCTGGGGTACCACATCTGGGGCCCCTCTTACTCATTGTCTTAAGTTTAAGTGGTGATGTATAGAGCTGGTGGAATACTTTGTATTGGATTAATCTATCCTTCATTGTTATCAAACTTTTGTACATGGTTTCTGTGGCCTCATCCCAGTCATCCTGGGTTCTGGGATATGCTTTTGCCATCCTGCATGAGCTGTAAGGAATGGAGGGGGGACACTAGCTAGAACGTTTCTGTAGAGTTTAGACACCAACTTTACAGATTGTTCTGCTAAAATGCTCTCTTCTATTGCCATTGTGGCAAGGACTGGAGAGCATGTACCAAATTGGGCGTTTAATGTGTGCCGAATTTGAAAGTGTCTAAATAACGGAAGGTTCTGAGAGGCACATTTGGCTTGAAGTTCAGCATGTGAAGGAAAAGTATGGTTTTGCAATAGATCACCCAGTTGTTTAATTCCCTACCTCGGCCAATAGATAGAAATCCTCTAGGTTACGAAACTAGGATAAGTTGCCCCACAGTGGTAGTGAGGGGTTAAGATGGATAGGCCCTTTCTGAAATAGTTTCAACACTTGGGTTCAGGCTCTATGAGGAGTGGAGATTGTGGATGGTAGGTTGCCTTCATCTGAAAGTTTTCGATGGAGTAGGTTCTTTAATCCTTCTAGGGACCCTATTATATTCGCTTGTAATGACATGTTGGGGTTGTATGGGTCCGGGTGCTACCACCAATGTAGGTAGTACACTTGGGCTGCCAGGTAGTACAACTGGAAGTTGGGTAGGGCTAGTCCTCCATCCTCTTTATCTGCTGTCAGTTTCTCCCAGGCAATTCTCTGTACTTTGCGGTTCCATATAAAGTGAAGGATCAAGCGATTGATTTTTTTTTTGGGAGATAGATCATCTTAATAAGGTTTATTCTCCCCCACAGATTCAAGTTTTGAGATTATGGGGTCAAAGTTGTCTTGTACATATTGTGGTAGGTTTACCTGTATATGGAGTCCGAGGTATTTAAAGGCTTGAAACCACTTTAGGGGAGTATTGGCGGGGGGCCCGGCAATCTATGGGGAATATGAGGGATTAGTCCCAGTTTATTTTGAGGCCAGAGAATTTTCCAAATAGCTCCACTACACTAAGTAGGGCTGTCAGGGAGTTCTGGGTATCTGCCAAATAGATCAATAGTTCATCTGCATATAGGGAGATTTTTTCGGTGAGCAGTGTGAAGCTTACGATTCATTCAGATTTGCTTTTGACGATGACTAGGGGCTCAATGGCTAGAGCAAAGAGGAAGGGAGATAGGGGGCATCACTGTCACATACCTTGTCCCAATTGGAATGGGCCTGATACTAGGCCATTGACCCTGACCTGTGCAGTTGGGTGGTGGTAACTATAACCATTCACTGAACTGGTCGCCTAGGTCAAACTTGCGGAGGGTCTCCCAGAGGTAGGACGATTCTATGGAGTCAAAGGCCTTTGCTGAGTCAAGAGAGGACACTGTATAGGACCTATTATCCAAAATGATCTGTTCTTGGGGTTTTCCAGATAACAGATATTTCCATAATTTGGATCTTCATACCTTAAGTCTACTAGAAAATCATGTTAACATTAATAAACCCAAATAGGCTGGGTTTGCTTCCAATAAGGATTAATTATATCTTAGTTTGGATCAAGTACAGGGTACTGTTTATTATTACAAAGAAAGGGAAATCATTTTTCAAATGTTGGATTATTTGGATAAAAGGACTCTACGGGAAACAACCATTTCGGAGCTTTCTGGATAACGTGTTTTTCCAGATAATGGATCCCATACCTGTACAATAAAGCAAGTATTTTATTCTTCCTATATTTTTTTTTTACATTTTTTTTATTTTCAGGTATTCTCCCTTTTATCTTGTTGCTAGTGATCCTTACATGCATTAAGCAGTTAAAACGCCAGACTGCAGACGTGAAGGCCCATTTATGAATGTAGCTGTAAGTGTGGGTACCATAACACAGATGCAATGGGGTGTGAATATTGATGCTATGTGTTGTTCACCTGTGAGTTAACTTTTAGTATGATGTAGCAAGTGATATTCTGAGACAATTTGCAATTGGTTTTCATTTTTTATTATTTGTGGCTTTTGAGTTATTTAATTTTTTATTGAGCATCTCACTAGTTTGAGATTTTAGCATTCTGGTTACTAGGGTCAAAATTACACTAGCAACCATGCACTGATTTGAATAGGAGACTGGAATATGAATAGAAAGATAAGTAATCAAAAGTAGCAATAACAGTACATTTATATTCTTACAGAGCATTTGTTTTTAGATGAGGTCAGTGACCTCATTGGTCAATAAAGGATCAGAAAAAAGCAAATAATTAAAACACTATAGAACATTAATAAGAAACACCAATTGAAAAGCTGCTTAGAACTACCCAATCTCTAACATACTTAAAGTGAACTCAAAGGTGTACAACCCCTTTAAGGGTCAGGGCACGCAGGTAGATTCAGCGAGATTAGTCACCCCGGCGACAAATCTCCTCTTCTTCGGGGCGACTATTCTCCCTGAACTGCCTCCCCTGCCTTCCCGCTGGCTAAAATGTAAATCGCCGGCTTGATGGCAATCGGCGCGATTTGCTGTACGAAGTCACCCGAAGTTGCCTCACAAGGAAACTTCGGGCGACTTCGGAAAATGAATCGCATCGAGTGCCATCCCACCAGTGATTTACATTTTAGCTGGCAACGAGGCAGTTGGGGAGATTAGTCACCCCAAAGAAGAGGAGATTTGTCGCCGGGTGACTAATCTTCCCGAATCTGCCTGTGTGCCCTGACCCTAACGAGCCTTATGTCCAAAGCTACTCATTGCAGTTCTACATGTTTGGTCTAAGCTCCAATGAGAAGACACTGGTTCCAGCATGGCACTAAAGACTTTAACCTACCCCACCCACTTACTCTTGATGACTTTTAAGATGACAATGTTGGGAAGCTCAGCTCTGTTCAGTTCAGGGGCAGAACTACCAGTGGTACAACATGTGCTGGTACACCAGAGTCCAGGCCTTTCAGAGGCCAACTTAGATCTGAAAACCCTGATACCCATTGATTGTCCGGTGCATTTTAAGAAAATAGTGATCAAAAAACATGCAGCAACAGGACTCACATTTGTTTTATCACTAAACCAAAGCAATAAGTGAAGTTTTTTTATTATAATGGAATTACTAAACCATATATATCTTCAAATTAAGAAAATGCCAAAACATCTCCTAACACAAACGCTTCCTAAGACTTGTATTTTTGCATTTGAAGATTTTAGGCAGGCTCTGACAGACTTTCAATTTGCCTTGCACACTAGCTGTGGTGGCCTGAGAGCCAGTAGAAGGCAACAAAGTCAAGCATTCAAGGGATTGGCATTCCCCTTATCTACAGAACGATCAGCAGTGGTTTTCATGATTACAGTAGATATATAAGAGCATCACACCAGTAGAACAGAATGGAATGCTTGGGCGTTTTGCTAATTGTTCTTTAGGAATTAATCAGAAAACAGATGACCTTGTAGGGTACAGGGACACATTTCCCTGTTAGAAGCCAGTTACTGACTGCACCTTGTTTGCATGTATAAAATAAGAGCATTAAGCCTCCCTCCATGGATCCCCTTTTGCATTATTTAGAAGAGCTCAGCAGGAGGCTCCAAGTTATGTCATGTCTTGCAATTCCCATCTCCGTCTGTGGCTGATTGGACTTCTAACTTGTGGGGGCTGCCCTGTGATGTTTGGGTAATGTGCTGTGTAAGAGGTCTTCATTGTGCTAGCCTAATGAGGTGTGAGGCAACTAGACAACCTACTTCCATTTCTTTTGAAGGGATGCTGATCTGAAGAACAAATGCTTCTTAATATTTAGCAATTGTGACCCTTCCATTGGCTGGGGATAAGGAAACTAAGGAACTGAGGCAGGGTAAGGTATGATGGAACATATACCTAGCGAAGATAGTCATATGGAATATACTGTGCTACATGATGGGACATATATGTTCTACAGGAGACTATGGAGCTCTAGGGTCCCAGGGAGAAGCAGCTATTGTATAGGGGCAGACGTTCATTGAGCAACACAAATGTGCCTCTTGATGGGATCAAATGTAAAGAAATAAACAATGACAGGTAATATCTGACAGGGGACACTGGGAGTCATCATCCAACAGCTGGAGCTTCACTTAAGCAAGCAGTTCTGTCTTAAATAAATACTGCCCCTACTATTAGTAAAAACATTGTGTGGTGTTAGTCTCAGGTGATGAGGGTAAGATATTTTAAAAGTATGGAGAGCTGTGTATGTCTTGTTCCACCCAAGTTATGTCCAGTTACACCCAGCAACAACCCAGACAGACTATATACAGAGACTGGGAGATTGGTTATATCAAACCATAAAGAATATGGTGTTTCTCCTTCCTTAACCATAGTCCCCTCATATGGAACCCCGCTATTATATTATCAATAGCATCGAGGTTGATGTAAGTAAGGCGATTGAGGGTGGGGAGCATTGTTAGGAATGGGGGGGGGGATATTTTGTCCTTGGGAGAAAAACCCTGGTATCCAAGGCTTGGCAGTAGACATAACCTGGGTGTGTTTATGATTTCTGTGCTTATGGGAAGCTACTTTATCACAACATACCCAGGCCCCATAAAAAGGCATCTTACTGGAAATGTTTTCCCTTGTCTGATTTATTTAAAGGCCACTAATCTCCATTCTTTCAATTCTGCAATTATCTACAAGATGTAGCCGCTGCATGTTCAGGACAGATGGGGCATGGCCAGGGATGCTAGTCTCTTTTTTTTTCATTGCACCCATACTACCAGTGGGCCAAGTGGAGTGAGGGAAGCTGTATAGGATCGCATGATTTTTGATCACAGCCCTTTCTATCATTTCAACTCAGTGATTCCCAACCAGTGACTTGGGAACAATATGTTGCTCTCCAACCCCATGGATATTGCTCCTAGTGACCTCAAAGCAGTTACTTACTTTTGATTTCCTGGCTTGAAGACAAGCTTTAGTTGCATAAAAACAGGTGTACTGCCAAACAGTTCACATAGGATCTACCAGTAGCCATGCTAGTCAATCATAACAACAAGTACAAGTGTTCCACTTTAGCATGTGTTTTGAGTAGCATTGTACTTATTACAGGGGGTTATGGCATACCAAGTCACATGGTATTTACAGGCTATAAGAAAAATTGCTTGTTTTGGAGAATTCCTGTTGTGCCATCTATGCCCCTCAACATGGGTATTTCACACACTCAATGCGTTTTTGCATGCTTATGCCACTCTCCAGCTTTTTTTAAACGTGGTTCCCTTGGTATGCCATAAACCAACAATACTACTTGAAACACACTGAAGGAGAAGACTTGTTCTTCTGTTATTCCATCCCATCACCTGGGTGTCAGGAGCAAGAACAACAGCACAGGCATTCAGCTCAGCTTTTGGAGTCTCCTTTGCCTCCTATAGGATGCAATAAATGAATATAACGATGTAATGTGATGTGTATGCCTGTTTATAGGGTTGCATGCCAGCAGTTGTAACATGGAAATTAATAGTGTCCTGGTACCCCTCTCAGAAACGTCTTTAATCTGCTCTTATTTTATCATTTGGATCACTGGCACCCTAGTGTGCAATTCATTTATCCGTTTGAGGTATCAGCTTTGTGTTTTTCCTCCTTCAGATGCACAGCAACTTCATAAATCTAAAAATGGATCAAGCAGAGTCTTCGGATTATTTTATACCCTATAATTTGAGATTACTTGCAATTTATTTTACGTTTAACAGATGGTCATTAATAGGATTATTATATTCATAGCACAATCCATGCCTGCAGAGTTGTATTCCTAAATTAGCTTTTTTCATAAACAAAAGAATATTGCCATATAGAGCCAGCCCTTATTTTGTTATAGCTTTCTAAATGTCTCATGGAGCATATAATGAGTAAAAATACAAAGGGCAAGTAAAAATACTAGAGGATTCCAGGGACTAGAGTAACCTTTTATGGTACCTTAGGCTGGTGCTCTCAGATGTTACATGCATCATCTTGGACTGGGTGTAAAGTATCTCCAATAAGTAGTACCATGGTGTATATGCGCTCAGCTCAAGCAAGGGACACCGTGAAGCAAAAGTACGATGGGGCCATTGGGTTCTGCAACAAAGTGACCTGAGCCGGTTTGGTTTTATAAAAGAGGTGCACTGGCATGGGAAAATGTTTAGTTATTTTGCTGATTGGGATGTCAAACCCTCCCCATGCCCCAGTATGTTTTTCTTTACTATTGGTTTAAGGCAGAACCAAAGGAGAGATAGGAGAAGCCAGCATGGGCAGATGGGTGTAGGAGCTTGATCTGTGAATTTCCTTGGGAAGACTGTGCTGATCATGTAATGTTATCTATTTATATCACTGTCAGCTATACAGTGGCCTCTTATCAGCCATGTCCGGCTTCTTGCAGTAGCAGTCAGGAAGTCCGGCCTGTCCACTCAGCCATGATGAAAGCCTTATCTAGGATATATGTCAAGCAGCTGATTTCTAGTGCTATCACCTAATCTGTGTGTACTTACACTGCACATGCACCACAAAGTCTGTATTTAGGATTAGGAAACCTTTATGGCAGTGATCCCCTATCAGTGGCTCGTGAGCAACATGCTGCTCACCAACCCCTTGGATGTTGCTCCCAGTGGCCTCAAAGCTGATGCTTCTTTTTGAAATTCTGGTTTGGAGGCAAGTTTGGGGGCATGAAAACCATGTGTACTGTCAAACAGGGTCTCCTCGAGGCTGCCAGTCCACATAGGGGCTACCAAACAGCCAATCACAACCTTTATCTTGTACCACCTACGAACATTTTTCATGCTTGAGTTGCCTTTTTTTTTTACATCTAAATCTTGCCCATGGGTATAAAAGTTTGGTGACCCCTGATTTAAGGTGTATTTTGATGGTGCTATATTTACTTTCTAATGGTGTTCTTTCCTACACCAGTCCTGACAAACTTCTCTCCATGTTGCAGATCAATTATTTGAAGGGTGTTCCGTAACATACCATATTCAAAAGATTCTATGGAGCCCTTGGATAGGTTGGATGTGAACCATAAAAACTTAAACATAACGTGATCTACCCAAACCCTAAAGCATCCACCAGTCACAGGTTCCTATGATCCACCTCTATCCCCCAGCTGCAGATTTGCTCCCCCTAATATTAACAATACTAAATGTGTGGCATAGGATATATGGAGGAAAAGGTCTAAGCATCCAACTGTCAGGGCCACACATTATAAAAATACATAGGATATACAAACCAATAAAAGCCATGTGCCATATACAGCAGTCATCACCTAGTTTAAAAATATAACCAGATTTATCTGATATGTATACAGTTTCAGACTTTTTTTTATATAATTGGCCTTGGTTATCCTCATTTATATGTTAGCTCTGATGAGGATAACTAACCCAGGAAATCAAGTGAAACTGTGCCACCCGGTGGTCAAATGCACCTAAGAAACCTATACCACAGTGATTATTTTGCTACACATAGTAGGTACATTAAAGGAACAGTAACACTAATGAATGAAAACTTTTTAAAGGAATGACAATAAAAAAGTCTAGGCTGCAGGAGAGCTGACTTGCTAACTTGAGTCAAAACCATCAGTGCAGAAATGGACAGACCAACACTGCTCTTTCACTAGCAATTACATTTACAGATAACATTATAAATTAAAATGTGTAAGCACAATTCTAGTTTGATGACAGTGTCTAAAGTGTCACACAATAAAAATGGGGTATATGAAAGAACATTTTGCAATATCATAAGGTACTGGCATGGTTGCTTAGAACACTGGTTTTCCTATATTTTGTAACTTCCTTTCCCATTAATAAAAATTGGCAGTCATCATTCTATATAATGTTTCTTTAAAAAACTGCCTTAACCAGTTGAAAACCCTTGTTGAAAGGCATGGCTTTATGGTAGGACAAAGCCTTTGTACTGTGCACTTCAATCACTAGGCTCTCCTTTAGGGATAACTTTGATAAAAGTGCAAAGGGCATATTCAGTAGTGCAAATCTGAGAGAGTGGGCTCCATAAGGACTCATGGGTGGTGGATCCACAGGTCCAAGGATCTCCAGTCAGACACTGGATGTAGACCGTGCTAAATGTAATAGACCTATGGTGAAAAAAAAGAATGGGCTAATGAGAATGGTCCTCCTGTGGTCAACCAGAAAACCTCCGGTTATTCCAAGGGTCTCTAGTCAGACACTGGATGTTTCTAAAATGTAATATTTAGTACATAAAATGCTAAATGTAATATATGTCATACAGATCTATGTTAGAAAAAAAGAAAGGGCTAATGAAAATGGTCTCAGGCTGGGGTCCACCATAAGAAACGGTTGCATTTATATTAATTTCCCCTTCCTGCAATGCCTGGAAACCCCCCCCCCCCCCCGTTTTTTTATCTCACTATAACCCTTCCTATTCTCACACAGAAGAGTGATAACATTGATAATGAAGAAGAAAGGAGTGCAGTGCTTGGATATTCCCCACACTGAGCTTGGCCATGTTAACATTCAGCTTGCACAAGTCTGAGCGTTTGGGAAAAACTCTAGGTGACTGCATTGCCTTTAGCACAATCAATAGACCAAAGGCAGTGAGTGCTCAAGATGTCAAGGGCGATGTATCAATAATAAACTTAAATATTTAAGACAAAAGTCTGGGTCAAGCATCTTGCTGCAAGGCTTTCCATGGGATTTGAGGGGCTAGGGAACAGTCTGGAGGTATTTGAATGGAGAAATTAACTGTGACTGATAAGGATGGTCAGTTGGGTCTTGAATCTTGCACTGATGTATAGTTATCCACCAGCTAGTACTTTAGTCCATATCCCTGCCTATACAGTTAGGCCCATAAATCTTTTGACAGAGACAGTTTTTTTCTAATTTTGGCTCTGTACATTACCACAATAAATTTCAAGTGAAACAACTCAGATGCAGTTGAACTGTAGACTTTCAGCTTTAATTCAGTGGGTTGAACAAAAAGATTGCATAAAAATTTAAGGAACTAAAGTTTTTTTTAACACAATCCCTTCATTTCAGGGGCTCAAAAGTAATTGGACCATTGACTCAAAGGCTATTTCATGGACAGGTGTGGGCAATTCCTTCATTATGTCATTATCAATGAAGCAGATAAAAGCACTGGAGTTGATTTGAGGGGGGGGGGGTGCTTGTATGTGGAAGATTTTGCTGTGAACAGACAACATGCTGTTAAGGGAACTCCCCATGCAGGTGAAACAAACCATTCTTAAGCTGCAAAAACAGAAAAAAAACATCTGAGAAATTTCTACAATATTAGGAAAATGTTGTCTCTGTAAAAGGGCCTAACCTATATATATATATATATATATATATATATATATATATATATATATATATATATATATATATATATATATATGAACTAAAACGACTTTAGAAGACTCTATATATCAGAGGATCAAATAGATAAATGGCCTTTAGCTGCTTTGGCCCAACATCTTAGCAGAGTTATGTTGCCGCTACATTTAAAGGAGAAACAACCCCTTAATAAAAAAAAACCCTACCCCCCTACCCTACATAGACCCTCCCCCCCCCCCAGGCTAGCTGCCCCTCGAGGCAAATGCCCCAACTCTTTACTTACCCCTCTGTGCAGATTTTGTCCATCGGCATTCACGGACGCCATCTTCAGCTGCTTCAGTAATCTTCGGAATGAGACCGGCAAAGTGACGCATGCGCAGTTGGAGCAATTTTCTGTTTCGCTACAACTGCGCATGCACCGAAAATTGCAGAGGAGCCAGTCACATTCCGAAGATTACCGAAGAGGCTAAACATGGGGCACAATCAAACTTCGCTAGACAGAATATGCACAGAGGGGTAAGTAAAGAGTTGTGGCATTTGCCCAGGGGGGCAGCTAGGCTGGGGGGGGGGTCTATGCAGGGTAGGGGGGTAAGGTTTTTTTTATTAAGGGTTTGTTTCTCCTTTAAGCCCATGTTCCTCATAGTAGCTTCAGGGGAAGATTATTGGGAAGATAAACAAAGTGCAGGGAGGCTGCAAACCGCTGTATTTTTGCACTTTTGCACCCTGGCTCACATTTTTCACCTTGGCTGCAGGTGTTTTGGATGAAGAATGGAGCATCATGGCCTTTGTTTCTCCATGTATAGAGAACTGTCTGCACTGATTTTTAATCCAGCACAAGGTGAAGTGGGTGCAGGTTTGCCCTGGGTGCAAGTACTCGGTACTAGGTTGCATTTTTCTTTACTATACAGGTATAGGATCCAGAAACCCATTATCCAGAAAGCTCTGAATTATGGAGAGGAGGTCTCCCATAGACTGAATTATATCCAATTAATACAAAATAATTTCCTTTTTCTCTGTAATAATAAAACAGTACCTTGTACTTGACCCAAAATAAGATATAATTAATCCTTATTGGAAGCAAAACCAGCCTATGTGGCTTATTAAATGCTTATATTATTTCCTGGTAGACTTAAGCTTTGAAGATCCAATTATGGCATTATCTGGAAACAGCCAGTTCCTAAGCATTCTGGATAAAAGGTCCTATACTTGAATATGCATATATAAACTGATGGTAGTCACATGTCCTTTTACCTCACTTGTCTTGTTGCTAGGGTAATTGGTCTTAGCAAACAAATAGCATTTTAGAATGGCAGAGCTGAAAGAATACAGTTATTATTGTTTTATTATAGATAAGTATAGGATGCATGGTGAACTTGCTGCAGAGTGCTGCATGTCATAATATCCGTAGGAAATCAGCCAATGGCTAGTTGAGAGTGTTTGGGCTTAGTAGGTGCAGGGCTGCAGGATGCGCCAGAAACCCCTTGTGCTAAGCAAAGACAGACTTGGCCTACTGATGTCTGAGACAAAACGACAGCACAAACAAGCTAGAATATTTAGCGACTCTACCTCTCCTGCCTACATTTGCATAAGCACTCAAATAAATAGACACATTAGGCTGCAATATTTCCCCTGCTGGGTTGTTATACTATTGATAAATGCACGATCTCAAGGGATTTCATTATAACTATTAATCTGAGGATCAAATATGTTCTATTAGAAATCTTTTCAAGGGGGGAGGCAATCATCTAATTAAGATTTTCATTGCTCCTTTCATGAGCTCTACTATGTAGCTTTCACATAGGTTTGTTCAGCAACTATTATTATTTGTTACATTTTGCAGTTAGTTTCCTAGTTTAGTTTTCAACAATGGCTTGCTCCTCGCCAGGTGTTGCTGAACTACAACTCCTTAATTCCCTCTGACGGCTAAAGACATATTTTCTACCTGGGGAAGCCACTATTAGTGAGCAGCTCACAGGGTCGGACCGGAGCACTGCGGGCCCAACGAGTTACCAACAAACGACGCATATCATTGTTTTTCTTGGGGGGGGGAGCCGACAGATCAGGTTCCACCCGGCCCAGTCGACCCTGTAAAGCACTGTAGAATATGTAAGTGCTATATAAATAAGGGATAAAAAACATAAAAATTAGGAAATATGCAAATGTTAAATCGCATGACTTCAATTTACTCCCAACTGTTAAAGGCACCAGAAGAGGCTGCTCAGAAGGTACTAGGCTTCTAGATGTGGATCATTATTATTGTGGCTTAAGTGGTCAGCATGCCGCCCTGCTGCATTCTAATTTCTGGGACTGGGACACACACATAATGAATGGGAACCAGCAAGGGGGTCAGACGCGAGGACCCTCTGGCCTAGGGGCGGCCAAATTTGAAATCTGGCATTCCTGTCGTTGTGGCACCAAGGGAACCCACCAAATCCCCTGTATATCACCTCCATTGATTGGCTGCTCTTACCCTATGATTGACAGGCATTGATTAATGATGCTTTAAGGCCACCCCCAAAAAGGAAATGACTGCACTGGTTACAGCTGGCCTGAATTCAGTACAATGCCATCTAATCTGGTTTATACATCTTTGGATTGTCCTATTCATATATGAAATAATTGCTAAAAACGATGTTTACATTTATCATACAGCTGCAATGGGTCAAGTCCTCGGTTACTCCAGTTGGACACTGATCCCAGCCAACGTTAAAGACAGCTCTGCTGGAGGTAGCAATGAGGGCAAAACAAAGTCCACTTCCACAGGCAGGATGGGGTTGCCTTCTTTAAAGAATTTATTAACCAATATAAAGATATGCTTTAAATTCATACATACATAACTATGGTATTTCTATGCTAGTGATCATGAATTATATGATATTTCTCTATAAGGGGTGAGGCGAAGTGGCTGGCTGGGTTGCCTAGGGTGTCTGGTCAGCTTGGCCTGCCACTGGATGTCAGAGTATTTATAAGGATATCGTATAAGTTACAATGACCAAACTGTTGAATATTTTTAAAAAATGCATACTGGAAAGTTGCTTAAAATTTTAGGTTTTCTTTTATCAGGCATTTTTTAATTTTGTATTGACTTGCCCTTTGCATAGTAATGTGCTACATAATTTCCAAAAAATTCAACATTTCTCAAATCCTGTATAACTTATATGTTAGTGACCCCTCAACAATAACAAATCACTTACCAAACGGAATAGGAAAGCGACTATTTAAAAAGAAAAGATACAGACCAACTGCAAACTTTCTTATAATAAGGCTCTCTCACATACTAACAGTTAATTAAATGCAGTGAAGGTGGGAGAAACAGGAACTTCTTTCATGCAGACAACAGTACAAAGGAACTATGCTGAGCTTACAGAAACTGTGGGAGGCCTGGTCAATCAAGCGAGACAGCTTTAAAATGAGGATGAAACAGTCTCTAATGCAGAGGCTACAGAAAATCAATTGGGAAAGTAGATGACAGCTGGCTGAAGAGACCTGGGCCCCACACCTGCCAAGTTGAAGAGTTTCTCAGTGTTTTACTGAAGATGAAGTGAAGCGATAGAGAGAGAGTCCCAGAAGGAACCAAGTTCAAATAAGTTGGTCGATGCCGTACTCAGTGCGTGATATGAAGATCTTACAGAAGTAGTAACAGAATGAAAGCTCCTCTAATTGTGTCCCTATAGAGCCCTCACCCATGAAATTCCTGGCCGAGAGGTTGAGGAATAGGGGAGTTGTGTGGCAAAAGGGTTGGATATTTTAAATAGGTTAGGAACTACAATATAAATATGGATCAATCCCAGTATGATGTAAGAGTAGGGCATAACCTTATCGCTAAAGATGTTGGTTCCAGGTGCACATGCCCCAGACCTTCAGCAAGGGGGAGAATACAATCAAAACAGGAAAATGCAGGCTAGCACTGGTCTAGGTCCCAACAATAGTAGAGAATCCAGAAGCAGTTCTTATAGTATGAAATAAATGTAGCTTATTATTCTATGTCTCAAGCAATCATATCTAATAGCTTTACGGATTTTGTGTCATTTACGGGCACTTAGGGGCATGTTTACTAACATTGAAGATAAATATCTGGAGAGATTTCTTGAGATGTTGCCCATGGCAACCAATCAGCAATTATATTATAGCCAACTATAAGTTAGAAAACAAAAGCAAAGCAAATCTGATTGGTTGCTTTGAGCAACATCTCCAGAAATCTCTCCATATATTTATCTCCAACATTAGTAAACATGTCCCTTAATCATAGTTAAGGAACAGAGCCTATGATTAAATGCCTGTAAGTGGCATGAAACGCATAAGGCTATTATATAGGATTGTTTGAGACATTGAATAATAAACTACATTTTACACTAAGAACTGCTTCCGGTTTCTTTACAACTGTTGGAACCCAGACCAGTGGCAGCCTGCTTTCTCCTAAATACTGTATGTATTTACCATATAGGCACTCAAAGGCCAGTGCCTAGGGCGAATGTTTTAGCATGTTTTAGCAGGGTGACCCTTGGGTGCCTGTTTGGTGTAAGCAAACAAACCTCCCCAGGCCGTAGCCAGATACTTGATACCCAGTTCTGCTCTTGACTGGGGAGTGTTTAATTTTTGTTGAAAGAGTGGCAAGTTGGCCGCCATGTTTTGAAGAATGAAGTGGTAGTTGGATTTTATTTGGCTGGATGGCTGTCATCACTCATGTATCAGTAGACTATTGGGAACTGAAGACTTTACAAACAACTGCATCTTGGGTAAAATGGTAAATGCACACCCCATAAAATTCAAATGCAACAAACCAGTATGAAATGTTCTAAAGATTCGACGCATGGGTTAATATCACATCACTGAGCGCGCGGTTTGGTAGAGACGCGTAACTGGCAGGGGTGTTTGATCACAGTAGGAGGCATTCGTTTGCTTATTACACTTACCGCCTTTCAAACATGATGTGTTGATAGACTACTCATTTAATTCTGAATACAAATATGTGAATAGCCAAGCGACTAAGCTCAGCAGCACTTTCAGTATGTGGGGCCCTAATTTCAGTCTTATCTTTCTCTAATCGTCAGTCTAATGTGGCGTCAGGAATCCGGCTCAGTAAGTACCCAGGGAAAGGGAGATGTTACTGACAGTGATGTATGTGCCACCGCTCTTCATTAGATTACACATCAATGGGAACATCTTATGCCTATGAGTGCAAATGAAATTGTTGCTAATTAAATACAAGGGCTGGCGATGTGTTCGGTGAGGCAGACGTGTTTCTCCCTGGTGTCAGTGGCTGTTTATATTGCTCAGTATCATCAGGTCTCTCCCTATTTATGCTTATGTTAGTGCTGAATCGTCAGATACAGGTAGAATTCTATTGTTGCTATTGTTGCTATTGTTCTATTGTATATCTGACGATTCAGCTCTAAACATGTGTATTGAAACAAACAATCTTTCTTGGAAAGATCTTTTCCAGGGAAAATCGTAATTGTTACGTCTATCACCACCTTAAGCCTTCCCAAACCTGGCTGATAATCAAAGTCAGACTGGGGGGCCTGGTGCCCACCAAGGCTGCTGTTTCGGGGCCCCCCAGATGCAAAATGCTCTCTGGTCCCCTCCCCGAGCCGCAACCTGGGCCCCCCTCTGGCCCCTACGCCTACCTTCTTTTTCTTTCTGCTGCACTGGGGGCCAGGGAGGAAGCAGCTTCCACGAATGGACGGATCTGGGCCGGCGGGGCCCATCTGGTTTTTTCCTGGTGTCCCGCAGGCCCAGTCCGACACTGCTGATAATAAAGATTCAAGAGAAGGAAAAAAATGGGAAAAAAATCTTTACTTCCTGTTTTTCCCCTCAATATGTAAGTCCCGGTACAGCCTCAAATAGGATTGGCTAGGCTGGTGTATGAAATTTGAGGCTTCTTGTAGCCTATCCAATGTTCTAGTGGCCGGAGCGGTACTTGCACTTTGAGGGGAAAAAAATTAAAGTTTAATACTTGTCTGTTGCCATGATTAACTGCTCCTGTTCCTGAGTTATGTGTGTCAGGGCCAGAAACCAGGTACCTTTGTTTCTTTACTCCTTTACTTAAATTCCCTTCTGCCCCTTTCCCCGCCAGCCTGAAACAGTAACAAATAGCAGAGCATGCATATCAAGCTTGGGGAACATGAAGTCAGAGCACAGAAACATTGGGGGGGGGGGTGTAACAAACACAAAGGGACCTGTGAAGTGATAGAAGAGAATATGGATTCGGTAAATGAGAAGAAACAAGAGAAAGGGGGGTAAAATGTATAGGTGATGGTGGAAAACAGTATAAAAGGAGAGAAAGACAAATGAAAAATGAGGAATACAGTAGTGGCACCTGTAGAGCAAAAGGGTAAAATAGGAGGGTACATGGGGCAGTAGAATAGGGATGTCAAGTGTAAAATGCACCTCCCCTAGTTATTCTCTTATTCTGTATAATGTGCCTGGAGTGTCAGTACCCACAGCCATTCGCTGTTTATTATGTGCTTGTGGTGCCTCAACCCAACGTCTCTCACTATATGATGTCAGTAGCTCCCCCCGTCCCTGGTGCTTGGGTGCCTATAACCAGTTATTTTTGTTGAACAGTGTGCTTGAAAAGCTAACTGATCTCATATTGTTAAGTTTTTTTTGGGGGGGGTTGCCTTTACTCATTACTCTCAGTGAGCACTAGTACCCAAATCTGAGCGTGTGCCCCCTGACCCTTAAAGGGGAGATTGAAACTACTCCTTGTCTGGCCCTTGCACAGTAAATAATCAGATTCCCAGTTTCACCTCTGTTTTTACTGTTCTCAAAGCAGAAGTATATTATGCAGTAGGAATAAGAACTAAATATAACCATACTAGCCTTCCCAAGCACAAAATTCACCTTCTGCCTATAGTGATAATGTATCTGTGGCTAGATTGTTGATTCTGTGTTTAACCTCCTTGTTTGGAAATATCTAGACATGAGTGGGACCATGTACCATCCAAGTGTTTGTGTGCCCAATAAAGTGTGAGACCTAGATGGAAACGGTAGGACTGTATATTGCCAGCAGCCAAATCAGTCCATCTTCTCATGCCAGGTAACTAAATCTCCCTCCCGCTGGTCATGGGAAACAGTTAAAGCACCTAAAGAACCATCAGCTTTTGTTGCAATGATTTAATTGTGAGCAGGATGGATGGAGTTCTGGTAGGAGCCCTCGTTTTCATTCACCTGCCATGTCCCAAGGCAACAACCCCCCCCTACACTCACACTTTCAACTTCTCAATCAATCGATATCTCATCAAAGCCATGTACTCTGGTTGGATTTATGAGATCTCTCCTAGTATGTGGCGCTGCAGAGAATATATGTGCAGCAGGGGTCTGTCTGCAGCCAGTGTTAAGATGTAGGCAGCGGCACAGTTTCTCTGCAGCGGTTCTGCTATACCGCATTAGTATCTTGGGCCTTAGAACTGGATTAACAGCGGGGAATGCTTGTCAGGGGGCTCCTTTATGTAATCTTTTTTTTGTTATTTGTGATGATACTGCCTAGGACAGAGGCTGCATGGGGTAATTTACATTACAGTAGGGCTGTGCTGGTACAAGCATAAGGAAAATTCATAGAATTAGATATAGTAGCACTGGATACACTGTAAAGACAAGGCAGCACAGCATCACCAGCCCACAGCCATGTGTTTTCTACCCCCTTGGTTGCTAGGGTTTAGTTTACCGTAGCAACCAGGCAGTGTTTTAAATAAGAAACTGGAAAATGGATAGGAGCCTGTCTGCATAGAAAGATAGGTAATAAAAAGTAACAATAACAACAAACTTGTAGCCTCAGTGACCCCCAATCTGACAGCTAAAAACTATAAAAATAAAGACCTTTTGAAAAAGTTGCTAAGAATATCACAGTCTATAACATAATAAAAGTTAACTTTAAGGTAAACTACCCATTTCAGTGTAAAGTGGGCTGGGATCTGGCCAGACAGCCTTTTTCTCTAAGTAGAAGATTAGTGATTAGTCCTAGCAATGAGCTGGGAACCCTTCAAGTAAGAGAGGAGAATGACAAAGCAAGAAAGATCCTAGGAATAAATTGGAAGAACTCCTGGATTTTGGTACTGAAGATGGTGGATCCTGTAGCAGGTTCTGTAGTCACTGTGGAATGTAAAGTTTTGGAATATATAATTTTGGTTTAGGGAATCAGCCCCCACATTTATGCATTCCCATTGGCAGTTACCATGGTGGCTTTGTGTGATAGTTTCTCATTCATTCAGTGCTGCACGTTGCATTTCTTGGCCAAGCAAGGCAGATTCCAAGTCAATGAGGCGTTATGTTTTTTAGGTTTTTAGTTCTTCTTTAAAGACATAAAGCTTACACAGTCCAGTAACTAGAAGAGAATTCCCTGCCAAGATGTGGCTAATGACACCTATTACCATTCAAAAAGCACCTATTACCGTCCATGGTATGCGAGCATAGGGTGACTGTATGGAGGCATTTCTGTGTACAGCTGAACTTTACTCATTGATTGTGGAGTTGTGAGGGTTGGTGCTCAATGGATATTGATGGGCAGAGGCTTGGGCTAAAATAAAAGAGAAGGATCCTGCTGATGTGAGAGCTCAAGGGGGCTTAGTCTATTAACCTTTTCTTTTCTACATTAAAGCAGCGGTACTATGTGCTGATTTTTTTTCACATCCTAGTTTATATTAAATTAAACATATTTTAATATAGATACATTCTTTGTATTGATTTTATTCATATTTATTTACACTTTCACATCCATTGGATGCTTCTTACTATATGGGCATGCTGCGGGCACAAGTTTGCACAGTGCAGAAGCATAACTATACTCTTTCAGGCCCGGGTGCAATATGTCC